>NW_015506568.1:287880-306321 GCF_001515645.1 Sinocyclocheilus grahami
CTCTGGCCTGGTATGGACCCAGTCACCGAGCTACTACATCTTCGGCAAGGAGGTCTTTCGATTGAGGAGTATGTTCACCGGTTCTGTGAACTATCTTATCAGGTACCACTATATGATGAAATTTTATTTAAAGACTTGTTCCGTTTTGGACTCGATGAACCCACGAAATCTTGGATGCCAAAAAGTAACATTAACTGTAGCTTAGAAGACTTTATAGACTATGCCTTGCTGACTGCTGGTTCAGCGTTCACGGTGGGTGTCGCGGAGGAAGGAAGCGACACCATGTCTGTGACTGAAGTGATGGCTGTATCAGAGCATGCTCACAAGATGGCGGCGACAGAGGAGCCTGATCACAAAATGGCGGACACAACAGCGCTCCGTCAAGTCACAGCTGATCTTCACGAGTCAGGGTCACAGTTCCTTTGCATGAGTCTAGTCAAGCCACAGTTGATAGTCATGAGTCTAGTCAAGTCACAGTTGTTATTCCCGAGTCAAGTCTGGTCACAGCTGTTCTTCCTGAGTTCAGTCGAGTTGCAACTAATCTTCCTGAGTCAAGTCAAGTCGCAGCTAATCTTTCTGAGTCGAGTCTAGGCACTGTTGATCGTCATGAGTCAAATCGAGTCACAGTTTATTATCCTGAGTCTGCTCAGGTCACAGCTGATATTCATGAGTCCCGTCAGGTCACAGCTGATCATCCAGAGTCTCACTATGTCTCAGCTGTCCGTCCAGAGTCTCGTCACGTCTCAACTCTTCATCCAGAGTCACGTCACGCCTCAGTTATTCATCCAGAATCACGTTGCATCACAGCTGATCATTCAGAGTCAGGTCACGTCCTGTCTGTCACACCCAGTTTCTCAAGGTCAGTCCTTTGGTATCCCAGTCTGGTATCCAGTGTGAGGGATGCACTGCTGGTGTCTGCACGCACCGCTGGTATCCCCAAACCCACTCACTCTAACCCTCCTGTTCACGAACTAATTCCCCTGTCTGAAGTGTTTCCCCTGATGGGGATCGCCTTTTGTTGCGTTTGGGCTGCATACACCTCCACAGAACTCCCAGAGGTGGCAGCACCCACTATCAGGTCTCCAGAGTCGGTGGCTGAAGCTACAGTCTCTCCTGAGGTGGTGGTGCTCGCTGCTGTGTTCCCCGAAGCGATGGTGCTTAGCCTTGTTCTGCCTTGTCTAGCGATTATCACTCTCCTAGCGATAGCTACTCTACAGAGCCCTAAGTCGTGCCTTAGCCTTGTTCTGCCTTGTCTAGCGATTATCACTCTCCTAGCGATAGCTACTCTACAGAGCCCTAAGTCGTTCCTTAGCCCTAGCCCTAGTCCTTGCCTCAGCCTTAGCTGTTTTCTCGGTTCTTGATCTTCGCCTGGTTTCTTGGATTTCTCCCTTAGTCTTGTCCCTTCCGATTCTATCTGCCCATCGGTGACCTTCGCTAGCCCTGTGACTGTTCTTGTGTTTTGCCCGCCATATACCTGTTTGCCTGTGTTCTGACCCTGCCTGTCTTATGACCGCGTCTCCGTCTAATAAAGCTTTGCATATGGATCCGCACGTCTCACGTCTCGTCAGCCCCGTTACAGTGATGCTGAGCTATGAGTTTCTAATGGTTTGTATTTGCACTGTTCTAAACATTAATATTTTATGTGCAACAACAGCATACTGTCTCAGTTACACATGATTTTAAATAAATGTTTTCTAACTTTATGATTTAAATGGGGATGATTGTACTGAGAATAACTTTCATCTTTTCTTCAACTGAATACTGTTTCTGTGCTGTTTTGATGTATTTTAAAGAATTGGCAGTCAAAATTTTTAAAAATACTGGATGATAGATATTCTTCATTCTTTATGACAAACAATATAATGTGAATTACAGAATGTACAACGTTTTTTAAAATGTATAAATTGCGGTGTACAGCATTATGAGGGGGTAGAATCCACAGCTCAGTACTCACTACTCAATACTCATGAGTACTTTTAAATAGGCTACTCTTTTACTCTTACTCAAGTAGTTTTTTGGACAAGTACTTTTACTCTACTCACACTACATTTTTTGGAAGGTAATGGTACTTTTACTTGAGTATATTTTCTCAGTACTCTTTCCAGCACTGCTGATGTCATGCTGACGTGTGCCAAAAAAACTCTTGCGATGGTGAGTTGGCTGAGTCGGATTGTGCAGTCAAGCGCAGTTGCTCTCCACCGACTGCTCTGATCAAAAACATGATGGGAAATGACTGACTGACGACACAGCTTAATGCTCATTGGTTCAGGCAACCGTGATGCTGCGTTCTCTTCCATAATGTTTTATTTTTTTATCTGGTTCCATGTGATTATGTATTTAAATCATGTATGAATGTTACCAAACACTATGACAGTGCGATCTCTGTGTGAGATATGTGATTGTTGTCATATTTCTATAAAAATCTAAAATACATGTTTGTATTAAAGTAAAAATGGATGATAAATACACCTTTCGTATGGAATTAAATAGCAAGCACTTTAAGTGTCTTGTTCATCATATTTATTTTCATATAAAAGCAACAGAACTGAAATCATATCATGTTTATTAGCAACACAGCATAAGTGAGAGAAACGCGATATCTGCTTTTGATCTCGTTGGTATCTGCTCCACTTCGAGAGGTCAGAACTGTCCGTCTTGACTGCGCTTATTTCACTCATCCTCTCACTGCAGCCGCCTGCTCTCGCCTACATTTCAGGCGAGGCGAGGCGCATCTCAAACAAGCCTAGTCTCTCATACTCCAAACATGAACCGGTGTAGTGCCGAAATTTGCACCCTGCCAGATTATGCATCCCCTAGTATTGGTAGGTTTAGGGTTAGGTGTGGGGAAGGGGTTAGGATTAGGGGTGGGTTTGGGATTAGGCAATCAGGTAGCGACTTCAACGAGGGGGTGCATAATCTGGCAGGGGTGCAGAATTCGGCACAACACCGGCACCGTGAATGCTCGCATATCAAATGTATTTTTCAAATAAAAGATGCTCAAAAAGAGCGCCCAATACAGCAGTATGTCTCATCATGAACGCGATGACATGAAGCTTATTGTTATTGTGATACACAGCAAACAAAGATAAACCGAAAATTAAAAGAAGTGTAAACAAAAAGTAACTATGTTTTTAATTCTTTCTGTTTTAAATTGGCGTGTGTCATTTGTTCTGAGAATAGTGCTGGTAAACATGAAAATATTATTAGAACTTTGAAATGTTCTTCTTGATTTTTCATATAGACCAGTATCTCTGCTTATTTATTTCAAATATAGGTTAAGTGGTCTTTTAAATAATAATAATTATTCAGAGGATATGCCTACCTTTTAATTGTGGGATGCTGTTTGATTTGCTTGTCATTGCTCACTTATTCTACTGAATTATTCAATACTCGTACAATACAAAGGTTTGGAAATATTATGATTTTTAAATGTTTTTAATAAAGTCTCTTATGCTCACCAAGGCTGCATTTATTTGAAAAAAAAATACAGTAAAAACAGTAAAGTTTTGAAATTTTATTGCAATTTGAAATAACGGTTTACTCAAACTCTATTTTTGAATATGTATTTTTAAATGCAATTTATCCTGTAATGCAAACATGAACTGTCACATGACTGGAGTAACGATGCTGAAAATTCAGCTTTGATCACAGGAATAAATGACATTTTACAGTTGTTTTAAATTGTAATAATATTTCACAATATTACTGTTTTGTTTTGAGCTGATAAATACAGCCTTGGTGAGCAGAATAGAATTGATTAAAACGTTTAAAAATCAAACTTTCCTCATTTTGACAAGCAGGCCTACTGTATACATCTGAATATTTGATTTAGTATTGCACTGTGATATCAGATATACATTTGTAAATTCAAAATTATGTTTTCATATTTTAAGAGATTTATGACTTATGTCTAAATCCATATTATGGGATTTTGCGCCATCTAGACCAAATGTCAGAGACTATTACTGACTCATAGATCGCTTTAACAAGAACATAAATACGAATGTAATGCAATACCGTAAACTGAGCTGCCTGTGGATATAAGCAGTGTTGGGGAGTAACTAGTTACATGTAACTAAATTACGTAATTAAATTACAAAATAAATGTAATTGTAATCAGTTACAGTTAATGAGAGAGAAAAAAAGTGTAATTAATTTACAGTTACTTTTGAAAATGTTAACGATTACAAAGGGGGTTACATTTGATTTTTTTTTTACACACCCACATACAGATTTAATTGATTTCTTTCAGAAGTGGCAGAGACCACTAATATATATGAGACCAATCAGGAGTTTAGGACACAGATTAGGACACATTCCTATTCGATAACTGTTTTATTTCCTATTTGGGTTTATGTACATGCTTTATTTTTTTAAGATGAACTGTTTTGTGTTTTTTCTCAGCCATTGTTAGATGCCAGTGTTTCCTGTCATAGACATGCAACATTTTGATTGTGTCATAGCTATTAAACTAGTTATGGTTTTAAATCTGTATTTAACCACAGAATGATCTCAAAGTAAGTCTTGATTTTGTGCTGGCTGTGCTTTAAAATTAAATTATTATAATCTTAATTTTTTTTCTTTTTATTAATTCAAGGGAGAAAAGATTTTGAAAGTGAGAGTAATCATCAGTGTTGAGCTCTACTGTAAGTTTAGCGCCGCCTGGTTTACATGTTTAAAAATGATTTGAGATAAGGTAACTTGTAATCTGTAACCTATTACATTTCCAAAGTACCCTTTCCAACGCTGGATATAAATCAGACGCAGTTACCAGACTTTCATCTGATTGGTTTGTTACTTCAGCGATTATTCTGTACCGCCGTCTGATTGGTCCGCAAGCCCAGCGATGCGTCTCCCAGCCAATCATTGCTACTTTGTAGAGTTTTATAAGAAACTCGAATGAGGCGGAAAGATTGACTTCCTGGCTTTAGTTTCGGGTTTGTCCCTCATCATGGGTGCGTGTATGGCCTTGTGCTCGCTGGCGAGCTGCGTAAGTCTAAAATATTACTTGTATATTATCTTCATGTCATCTGCTGAAGACAGCAACGCATTTTATCAGAAACCTTGTTCATAGATGCGCTTTAGAGGCCGTTTCCTCGTTTTGTTTACGTACATAAACTATAAAGTTTTGAGAAAACATAAATAAATGACTCGAGGGCGGCATGTCTTTATGTTTTTAGACTTCGTTTGCTCTTAATAATGTCATATTTGTAAACGGTGTACTTTAAAACACTTAGGCTGTAAGTTTCTCGAGTTGTAAGTCCTTTTCAGTCCAATAATTTCTTTAATATTTAATAGAAATGTTTAACATGGAGGTACTGAAATGTGACCCTGGAGCACAAAAGCAGTCACAGGTATATTTGTAGCAATAGCCAACAGCACACTGTATGGGTCAAAAGTATCCATTTTATGCCAAAAATCATTAGGATATTAAGTAAAGATCATGCTCCATGAAGATATTTAGTAAATTTCCTACCGCAAATATATCAAAACTTATTTTTTTATTGCTAAGAACTTCATTTGGACAACTTTAAAGGCGATTTTCTCAATATTTTGATTCCAGATTTTCAAATAATTGTGTTTTGGCTAAATATTGTCCTCTCCTAACAAACCATGCATCAATGGAAAGCTTATTTATTCAGATTTATTATTTTTTTAAAAAGACACTTATGACTGCTTTTGTGGTCCAGGGTCACATATAGTATGTTGTTCACCCTGTAGTGCAGAGAAATGTGTGTATTTTCTGTGTTGAGTGTGTTTGTGTCATTGTAGGCGTCTTGTCTGTGCGGCTCTGCACCGTGTCTTTTATCAGGCCAACAGCACACTGTATGGGTCAAAAGTATCCATTTTATGCCAAAAATCATTAGGATATTAAGTAAAGATCAAATTTCCTACCGCAAATATATCAAAACTTATTTTTTATTATTATTATTATTGTCCTCTCCTAACAAACCATGCATCAATGGAAAGCTTATTTATTCAGATTTATTATTTTTTTAAAAAGACACTTATGACTGCTTTTGTGGTCCAGGGTCACATATAGTATGTTGTTCACCCTGTAGTGCAGAGAAATGTGTGTATTTTCTGTGTTGAGTGTGTTTGTGTCATTGTAGGCGTCTTGTCTGTGCGGCTCTGCACCGTGTCTTTTATCAGGATGCTGTCCTTCTACATACAACTCCACTGTGACCCATTGTGTTTTGGCTAAATATTGTCCTCTCCTAACAAACCATGCATCAATGGAAAGCTTATTTATTCAGATTTATTATTTTTTTAAAAAGACACTTATGACTGCTTTTGTGGTCCAGGGTCACATATAGTATGTTGTTCACCCTGTAGTGCAGAGAAATGTGTGTATTTTCTGTGTTGAGTGTGTTTGTGTCATTGTAGGCGTCTTGTCTGTGCGGCTCTGCACCGTGTCTTTTATCAGGATGCTGTCCTTCTACATACAACTCCACTGTGACCCGCCTGGCCTTCTCCTTCTTCCTGCTGCTGGGCACTGTAGTGTCCATCATCATGATCCTGCCCGGCATGGAGACACAGCTGAAGAAGGTACACAGACCATTGGTGCAGGGGGCATGGCATCACAGCAGAGCTGGTGTGCTTAAAGGGACAGTTCACCCAAAAATGAAAATCCTGTCATTAATTACTCGCCCTCATGTCGTTCCAAACCCGGAAGACCTTCGTTTTCATCTTCGGAACACAAGTTAAGATATTTCTGCTCTACTAGCTATCCCTATAAGCTTGAATCTGGCCTGATCCCATTTCTTCTCTCTTGCTTTCCAATCCTGATTCTGGCCTGAAAAAACAAAACAAAAAAAAACAATGAAAAGATATAGACCAGTGTCAGAAGTAGTTTTTATTAAAGGAACATATTTGCCTTCTGAAATTAAAATTGGGAGACGTTTTAATCTGAAAACAAACATGGAAATAATTAAGATATTTCTGCTCTACTAGCTATCCCTATAAGCTTGAATCTGGCCTGATCCCATTTCTTCTCTCTTGCTTTCCAATCCTGATTCTGGCCTCAAAAAAACAAAAAACAATGAAAAGATATAGACCAGTGTCAGAAGTAGTTTTTATTAAAGGAACATATTTGCCTTCTGAAATTAAAATTGGGAGACGTTTTAATCTGAAAACAAACATGGAAATAAACAAAGCATATACATTTCTATATTTATTTTCTAAATATTGGCACTACTAGTCACTAATTTGGAATGATTAAGATATATTTTTGAAAGAAGTCTCGCGTTCATCAAGACTGCAGTTTATTTGATTAAATATTGTAATAATGTGTTCCTGTGATGCAAAGCTGGATTTTCAGCAAGGACACAGCAAATTGATCAAAAGTGACTGTGTGTGTGTGTGTAATATATATATATATATATTATTATTAGAAAAATGTTTTGCCTTCAAATAAATGCTGTTGAACAGTAAATGCTATTCATCAAATTCAAACAAATTCTGGTGAAGAACAAAAAAAAAAAGTATCATAGTTTCCACAAAACTAAAAACTGTTTTCAGCCTAGATAATAATTTGAATGATGTCTGAAGGATCACGTGACACTGACGTCACATGATAGAAAGTGCAATAAAAATATTTTATATATCTGTAATATTTTATAGTTATTTTAAATTGTAACAATATTACTTATTTCAAAAACATACTTATTGAAAAAGAAAAAAAAATCGTAATTACTCCAAACGTTTGACAGGTAGTGTAAATAATTATTTCTGCACTATTTCTAGGTCATTTCAAAATAATGAAATGTAAGTGAATTTCTGACATTCTGAAACCCACTGTAGGTAAAATATACTTTTAAGTTTAGATCCAGGGCAGTGTAGTGGTCTGAAATTAGTAGGCATATTAGTTGAATTATTCTGCTAATAATTAAATGATTAGATTATTCGCCTCTTTGCAGTTTTCAAAGCCTAATATAAATCCATGTTTCAGTTCTGTTTGATGTTGACATGGATATATTCCAGGTTATGGGAACATTACCTCAGACTACAACATAACAATTCAAAAATATTTGTATATGCCTATATTTGCATACTTGTATGAAAAGCAAGTTAACAAGAATTGTTTCCCCTCTAAATACATCAAACTGCCCTCTGGCTGGTTTGTTTTCTTTCTCTCATTTGTGCTATGCATTTGTAGCTTTATGAAAACGCAGCAAGCTTATTTAGTGGTTTATACATCTATAATCTCACGTTTATAATCTCAAATTTAAATAATAAAAAAAAATATATATATATGTTTGTGTTTAAACCACTGATCTATATAATGACTCTGTTCTCTGTTATAGATCAGTGGTTTAAACATATAAACAGCCACAGTATGTTATCAAGATGTAAAGAGAGAAATATTATATTTGTTTGACCCCTGTGTAAACATGCATTTTGAATTGATGATTCGATAATTTTGTTTATTGAATTTATCAACAGATTCCTGGTTTCTGTGAAGGAGGCTCTTCCATACCTGGAGTTCATGGGAAGGTGAATTGTGAGATCATTGTTGGCTATAAGTCGGTCTACAGGATGTGCTTTGCCATGGCCTGTTTCTACCTGATACCCATGTGACCACATCACATTAGAGTAAACACTAACGCTTCCTCATGCATCATAGACAACAGTGAATCACCACCTACTTATTTGCTATTGCATTTCTCTGGTTACGTGAATGTTTTAAAGTGGTGATAAACCCCATACATACACCAGGATTCCCACTGTCATTGAAAACCTAGAAATTTCAGGGAATATTAAAATTGTGATTTCCATACCTAAGGCTAAGGATAAACTTTATCCTATCATAGTTGGATCAAGACCTTTTTCATCCAGTCTATCCACCTATTAATCCATAGGTGGATTAATCATCTCAATTAAATCCAGTAAAGTATGGAGTGCCGCAAGGATCTGTCCTAGGCCCTCTGCTAGTTTCAATATACATGTTGCCCCTTGGTAATATTATTAGAAAATACAGGGTTAGTTTCCACTGTTATGCTGATGATACTCAACTATATATCTCAACAACACCAGATGAAACTTCTAAATTATCTAAGCTAACAGAGTGTGTTAAAAATTAAACACCTGAAAAGTGATAATTAATCTTAATCCCGAAACTAAAAAAAATTAATACAATAAAAGTAATAATAATGTCTCAGCTTTTAAATATTTCCTTGACTATCACTGTGAGCAAAAGTCTTCCAAAGTCACACTGTAAAGTTGTAACAGAAGTGCTTTCTGAAGTTTCATTTAGCTGTCTGTACACAGACTCGAGGTGGTATGAATGCAGTTGCACAGCGATTACAGCTGGATACTTTCATACTGAGGTGTGAGAGCAGGCATATTTTTGTCTGTCCTTACACAGAATTTTGAGCAGGCACAGAGCAACCTTAACTCATACTACATACTGTATGTAGAAGATTTTTATTAATCAAAATATGAATTAAGTATAATCACTGGCCAAATGGCTCTTTGTGAGTGCAGTCTCTATAAAATGAGAAATCCCTCCCAGTTGTCAGGAACAGCTGCTGAAGTCATGCCAGTTCATAAGTCAGGAATGGATTTTGTCCGTTGCAGTGTGGTACTACTTCGGCGTGGTTGGGTCCTTCATCTTCATTCTGATCCAGCTCATTCTGCTGAAACTTTTATAACTAGAGAACTTGCCTAATATATTTTGTTTTCAAAAGACATTTTCTGCCATCTAGCTAATTTCATCTTGCTAACTTAACCTCACCCTTCAAAGGTATGTCAACCAACTTGAATGTGCAAAATGACTGACAAGCAAAGAGAGGAAGAGTCTAGGAGGCCGTCACAGAAACAAGTGACACCTGACACATTTTTATTAATGCTGGGCTATGATTAATCGCATCCTAAATAAAAGTTTGTGTTTATATAATATTTATGTAGGTGTACTGTGTATATTTATTATGTACATATAAAGACACGCATACAGTATATATTTTGAAAATATTTGCATGTATTTACATATACATATAAATATATTTAATACATAAACATTTTTCTTAAATATATACATGTGTGTGTGTGTGTGTGTATTTGTATATAAATAAGAAATATGCACAGTACACACACATATAAAAACAAACTTTTATTTTGGATGCAATTAATCGTTGCCCAGCACTAATTTTTATGATGTACATTTCCAATCAAAAGTTTGGGGTCTATTTGATTTATTAATTTTTTTTAGGAATCTCAACAAAGCTGCATTTCATTGTTCAGAAATGGAGTAAAAACTGTAATATTGTAACTGTAATATATTTTAAAATGTAATTTATTCCTGTGATCAAAGCTGAATTTTCAGCATCATTACTCCAGTCTTCAGTGTCACATGATCCTTCGGAAATCAATGCAGAAAACAGTTTTGCAGCTTCATATTTGTGTAAAAACTATGATCTTGTTGTTGTTCAAAAGAACAGCATTTATTTGAAGCATCCTTTGTAACATTATAAATGTCCATACACTCATTTTGATCAATTTAATGCATCCTAGCGGAGTACATTAAAAAAACTACCTCTTTTTAAGGTAGTTTCATTGCTATCATTGTCTGATAGTCTGATGATAATCTGTATGCTGTCTCAAACTTCATTTCGTTACCAAACCTGAGAAATCACATGCCTGATAAAAGTTTGACCAAAACAAAGGAATTCTCGGAAAGACATGGGGAAAAATTCCAGATGCAGGTTGTTTGTTTACATAATTGGATTCTGGGAAATAAGACATACATAAACACATGGAGCTGCTTGAATGGAAAAAATGACAAACCTCAGCAACCTCCAGGCCAAATGTAATGGGATGTAATGCAATTAAAGTTTAAAGGAGCTTTTTTTTTTTTTTTGCTTGCTGTGGAGCGCAGTATGGAAATTCTGTGCAACAATCCCATTAATTGGCCCTGCTTAACTCACAGCCAGTGCTTAATAGCCCAGGTAGCATGTGTAAAATGAATAACAGAATCACTATCTGTTTTAGAGTGTATGCTATGCTCCTAAATAACCTGTTTCTCATGTGTTGCATTGCTCTTGTCTGTGCACAGATCGTAAGTGTAACCCGAGTCTGTTGAGTCTGGTCGGCAGTGGGCCGAGAGCAGTCACTCCCACCAGCGCCCCCGGCATCCAGACGCAGTGGTGGGATGCCCAGAGCATTGTGGGGCTGGTCATCTTCCTCCTCTGCACACTGTATGCCAGGTGAGCTGGTTACCATCGTCCTCACCACTGCCAGAAGCAGACAAAGAAATGCTAAATGAATACAAGCTGTGCTGAACAGTATAACAGTATATATATATATTATATATATATTTTTTTCTTTTAATTGTCTTCAAATAAATGTTTATTGGTGTATTTGCTTTTGTGTATGTATGTATGTATGTATGTATGTATATTAGGGATGTGCATCTCCATGACTGAGGCCGATCTCGATGCATAGCCAACGATACGATTCACCCCTATTACGATGCAGTGCAATCCGATTTCGATTCGATTTGATTCAACACAATGCGATTCAATACTTTTAATGCCTCGAGGCCCGTTTCATAAAACAAGTTTTACCTCATAAAACTATTTCAGTTCGTCTGACTCATTGTCAAATTATTTGGTTTCATAAAGCAAATTTAACATAGGCCTAGACGTAAAATTCATATTTGAAATTAAGTCATTTTTAATTCCATTATTTGATCTAAGCCATCTTTTATGTGTTTGCTTCTTGTTTTTTTTCTAGCATTCGCTCCTCAAACAACAGCCAGGTGAATAAGCTGATGCAGACAGAGGAAGTTCAGGGGCTGGCATCCGCTGATGCCTGTGAGGGTGTCTCTGAGGACGGCGTGAGGCGTGCTGTGGATAACGAAGAGGACAGCGTCACATACAGCTACTCCTTCTTCCACTTCTCTCTGTTCCTGGCCTCCCTCTACATCATGATGACCCTGACCAACTGGTACCAGTGAGTGTCTCACAAAGCATCCTCACTCTGTACTGCTGGGGAGAGTTCTGTCAAGATGTTAATTTGAAGAAATGAGTGACCGATATTTCTTTAAACGTTCTCTTTCCTTCTCAGACCTGAAACAGACTACACAGCCATGAAAAGCAGCATGCCGTCTGTGTGGGTGAAGATCTGCTCGAGTTGGCTGGGACTGGCGCTGTACCTCTGGACCCTTGTGGCTCCGCTAATCCTGTCCGACCGAGACTTCAGCTAAACACATAGAAGATACAAAAAGTGGCCTTGTACTGAAGCAATACACCGAATTTACTTATTTAGTGCTTTACATAAGTTTCTGTCAGTCTTTAAGATGCGCTGAGCTCTATGCACACTTGTATATTTTCACAAGACGCCTTTCATATTTTTTGTTGTTACTTAATCATAATCTGTTAACAGATATCCTGAACTCTACCCACTGTACACCTCAGGGATATCTACACTGTTGTGTTACAGGTATACATGATACTTCAAATCACAAAATCATGAAGAGAGCTGTGCAATAAATTTTCTAGCAGATTTGCAATTTTCTTCTAACAAATGCTGCTGATGATAATAATAACTATTATTATTATTGGTAACACTTTATTTTAAGGTGTCCTTGTTACACATCTTGTAGTTTAGGGTTACTTGCATGTAATTATGCATAATTATTATTATCATAGTAAGTACATGTAACGTGTGCCAAACCCTAATCCTAACCATATAGTAAATGCATGTAGTTAATAATTATTACTCAGTACTTATATGTATAATTACACTGTAACAAGGACACCTTAAAATCAAGTGTAACCTTATTATTATTATTATTATTATTAGATTGAAGGAGGAACCCAGATATCTAGAGTTCAGAATAATGTACTGTAGATTGAAAGAGGGTTCTTGGTATATTTTTAGAATATCATATTTTGACTATATATCTATAGGCTAAATCAGCGGTGGCGAACTCCAGTCCTGGAGAGCCGCAGCCCTGCAGAGTTCAGCTCCAACCCTAATTAAAGCTCACCTGCCTGTAGCTTCCTAATAACCCTTCAGACCTTGATTAGCTTGTTCAGGTGTGTTTGATTAGGGTTGAAGCAAAACTCTGCAGGGCTGAGGCTCTCCAGGACTGACGTTCGCCACCCCTGGGCTAAATCATCATTCTGACATTTTCTCTGACCATAAGCCTATAAACTTTCAACCTTAAAGACACTTTATTTTTAAGTCTAGTTCATCTTAAGAAATTTTGATTGTTTTATTTAAAAATTACACTTGCATAAATCTCTTTTGAATTTCAATATATCTTCATTGTTCGCTACCACAATTCAAATTCAGAAATTGAATTCTAATATAAAAGGCAGTTGCGCTTTATTTTAAGGTGTTCTTGTTACAGTGTAATTACATGCAACAAAGAAATTGTTACGGACGGTGTGACAATGGAGTAGGGGATCCAAAAGCAAGCTTTATTACAGAGCGTAGTCGAAACAGGCAGGGTCAAACACCAGCAAACATCAATATCCAAGGGCAAGACAAAAGAGTAATCCAAGAAACAGACAAAGGACAGGGCAGGCAGCAAACGATCACAACACAAGGAATAAGTCCAAAGAAAAAAAACTAAACATGGAGAAACAAGGAAACACTTATAAATGTCCACTAGCAGCTAAACAAGACTCAGTAATTAGTGTGTGAGAGTGTGCAGCTTAAATAGTCCTCCTAATAGGAAACAGGTGTGTCTGTAATCAGTTCCTGGGCAGGGGGTTATGGGAAATGGAGCCCAGGATTGAGTGGCAAAGGTACGGGATGGAGTACCCTCTAAGAGGAGCTCATGGGCACTGCAGCTGGAAATCATGACAGAAATATTAATAACCAATGTACTATGCTTATCCATATATTATCCTTTCTATAGGGTTAGGATTGGGGTTTGGTTTACAGTTAGTTGCATGTAATTATGCAGTTAGTTTACAGTTAGTTGCATATAATTATGCATAACTTTACTGTTTAGGATTTGTAAGGTGTAAAAAGCACGCTATAAAATAAAGTGTTAGTTCAAAGGCACTCCCAGTTCTATTTACTCAACACTGCTTATGAGAACCAAGTTGTGAGTTGCAATTTCTATATTGGATTTTTATCCATGAAATAAGTACACAAATAACTGACCCATTTGCCAGTTAAAATTCTGCAATATTGTCATCCCAACAGTAAATAAATAAAAATTAAAACAAAATAACACATGAAAACACAAGTACATAAAAAAAATTATATAAATTATATAAATTAAAAAAGGTGGTCCCAACTGCACAATCACTAGAAAGCTATGGATGAGTAAATGTGTATGTTTTTATTCTTACTGTATATTTATATTGTAACATTTTAAAACACTTTACTTGTGAACCCTCAAACTAGAGTGACAGATGGAGACTCCTAGATCCCAAACAGTAATAATTCCTTATATACTGAAGCAACTCTGTGTTTATGTTAATTAATTGTTCATACTGCAGTCATTGTTATGCATGTGCAGCATGTGCAGCATGACTTGGCTACTTTTTTATATTTTTATTTCTGTTTTTATATTGCTATTTTAAAAGTTTTAAATGATATATAAACATTCGATAAATGTCAGACAAAAATTCCACTAGCATCTGTTGAAACCCTGTAAATTTGTAATATGTGTTGCTGTCCTCTAAGCTTGTCATTTGTCAGTTATGTAACAGTGAGATCCTGACGTGACTGTGTGACGTGGCTGAGGTGCAACACTAAGGAGTCCTTTCCCTTTACGCATCACTTTGCAGTGACCTCACTAACTGTGCTCTCGCTCACTTTCCACGCGCTGCTGTCCCAGTGCGGGTATCTCCCTGTCTGTCTCGTCGTTACTCCTGATGGTTTTATGTCAGCGCAGCAGCACACACACAGACACACACTCCAGGGAGCAGTAGGCAAATCTAATTCTGTTATATAACCAGTAACTACACCACAACATAATCTAAAGTGGGACTGTCTGTCTGCTTGAGTTCAGCGGCTGCTATCGCGTCAGCACGGGAAGCTGAGGGCCCAAAACAGGCTTTTCACAATATCAAAGTCCCTCTTAAGGGACTGACTCAAATAGAGGATGATGCACTGGTTAGGGACCCTCTTGCACTCTCCGGATCTGTGTGTTTGCTGTCAGGGTAATTAAAGGTTCAGCTGCCTGCCTCTGAGACAACAGTGTGGTGTGTGGGGAGGCTGCCATGGATATGTAGCGGGAAAAACAGCAACCATATAGACCTGCTCCATAACAACAGTAATTGCTCCTAATGGTGTCCATTGGAGCTCATTTTAGGAGTCTGGTTAGTACACCAGAGGAGAGGCAAAAAAAGCATTCATGATGAAAATTGTTTTCTAAATGCTTTTTGATGGCTCTCTTTTAAAATCAGAATGAAATGAAAAGTCACCCTATATATATATATATATATGTGTGTGTGTGTGTGTAATTAAAAAAAATAAAAATTCAGAACACGTTTTTTTATGTTATTAAGAAAGATTCATTCATTCACCTTTTTTTGTTTTTCTTTCTTTCTTTTTTTCTGCCTTGTAATTTGTAACTCAATCATGGACTTCTCTGGAGACATATGCCAGGTTTCTCATCATTACTCATCATTAACTGAAACTCAAAATTCATCTCATCTATTTTGTAAACGCATGTTATAGAACTTATCGTCAATGATTCATCCATATATATATATATATATATATATATATATATATATATATATGTATATATATATAGTTTTTTCCTAGTCTTATATATATATATATATATACATGTGTATATTTACAAAGTTTTTCTCTTAAGTTTTAATAAAAATATCATAACTCAGTATTTCAGTGAAATGACAGATTTCTCTCTGGTGATGTATGCTGGAATTGTCCAATCATTTATTGAGTTTAAACTCCGCCCCTCCACAATTGGCTGCAAATTTGCATTTTTGAGTGCAACAGCCATATCTCAAAATCCAATAAACAAATGATAGATACAAGATAAATAGTTCCCAACCTTCCCTTTTGTCCCATAATTCATTACACTTGGATGTACATCACGGAAGATGTCACTACTTCCATTTAATCACAACTTTACTTCCACATAAACTCCGCCCTGCAAGTTTGCGTTCAGATTTGCCTCCATTTTTGAGTCCAACGGTCACATCTCAGAATCCAGTCAACATCTAATGGTAAGAACAAAGTTTCTGCTCTACTTTTTAGTAATTTTCAACAATCTGTTACACTTGTTTGTACCTTACAATATGTTCTGTCACTTTCTTATTGTTGTGGCTCTACTGAACAGACACTGTGACTGTGTGCATTAACTGTGAACAGTGCAGAACATTTGGTTGCAGCTGTAGATGTCACGCCCCTGGACTCTTTGTGTTGTGTTTTCCCTCCCCAGGTGTGCCGTGTTCCCTTTAATTAGTCATTCCTTGCATCTGTGTTTTCCCAATCACCCAGTGTTTAAAAGCCCCAGTCCTTTCAGTTAGTGTTTATTGGTCCTCAAACGTCATTTCTTGTGTTCCAGTGTCTCCTACATTTCCCGTGTGATCATTAAAGACTGTGAATTGAAGTTATCTCAGTGTTTCCTCGTTCCTCGCTCCTTGCCTCCCGAGAAGTGTGACAGAAGGACCGACCAAAACAGTAACTTCCGTGTTTTCCTCTCCGTTTTTTTCTCAGTGTTTTTCTTTCCGTTGTGTCCCCATGGATCCCTTCACTCGCCCCGAATTCCTCCTCCTCCTGCTGGAGCAGGGAGACAAAGCTCTCGAGGACCATACCAAACTGTTCCTGTTGGTCGCGAACATCACCAGCTATCCGGACGACGCGCTCTGCTCTTTCTATGACGCAAGCCTGAACGCTGAGTGCAGAGCGGTGTCGTCCGAAGATGGTCCTCGGGAGGAATTCGCCGCCTTCGTGGAGTGGACTCTGGCGAGAAACGGGGTGCTACTCACCATCTGTCCCATGGAGGATCTCGCCGGACCCTCTCCGGACCCAGAGCCCAGCCCACTATCTCCCTGCGGTACGGAGCATCAGCCTGAACCCACCGATGACGGAGAGCCATTTCCCACTGTGATCCGCGAGCCAGAGCGAAGCCAAGCGACTGAGCAGAGGATTGCCTCGGAAGTTGAGCCCAATCCATCAGACCAGGTTGCGAGAGCCGGCGACAGTGCCCACCACGAGGGAGCAAGCCATGGACGGTGTGAGCGCGGAGAGGAGCTCTGCCCCCTGCATCATGGCTGAGGGTGAGCGGACTATGGCAGGACATAAGTGCCAAAACGAAGAGGGGAGGGATCCAGCCCCCGAATCAAGCTCAGAGCGCCCTCCAGTGCCCGCTTCTAGAAAGTGCCCTCCAGTGCCCGCTCCTGGAAAGCGCCCTCCAGTGGCCGCTCCTCGAAAATGACCGCCCTCCCACCCTCTCCAGCCTCCTCCACCGCTGTCAGTTCCTCTGCTCGCCCTCAGCCCACCATCATTGCGGTGCGAGCCCCGTGGGACTGCCATCCTCCAGCGTCACCGTGGTTTGAGTCTCCCTCACCTCCGCCTCCAGCCTCCGAGGCCCGGACTCCGCCTCGGCCCGTAGACCCAGTGGCTCCACCTCGGCTTCTAGCTCCCTTGCCTCCACCGTCCCCCATCGATCCATCAGCTCCACCGGGCTCCCTCGTCCCTCCGGCTCCGCCTTGGTCGGGCGTCGACCTTGTGTCCCCATGGATCCCTTCACTCGCCCCGAATTCCTCCTCCTCCTGCTGGAGCAGGGAGACAAAGCTCTCGAGGACCATACCAAACTGTTCCTGTTGGTCGCGAACATCACCAGCTATCCGGACGACGCGCTCTGCTCTTTCTATGACGCAAGCCTGAACGCTGAGTGCAGAGCGGTGTCGTCCGAAGATGGTCCTCGGGAGGAATTCGCCGCCTTCGTGGAGTGGACTCTGGCGAGAAACGGGGTGCTACTCACCATCTGTCCCATGGAGGATCTCGCCGGACCCTCTCCGGACCCAGAGCCCAGCCCACTATCTCCCTGCGGTACGGAGCATCAGCCTGAACCCACCGATGACGGAGAGCCATTTCCCACTGCGATCCGCGAGCCAGAGCGAAGCCAAGCGACTGAGCAGAGGATTGCCTCGGAAGTTGAGCCCAATCCATCAGACCAGGTTGCGAGAGCCGGCGACAGTGCCCACCACGAGGGAGCAAGCCATGGACGGTGTGAGCGCGGAGAGGAGCTCTGCCCCCTGCATCATGGCTGAGGGTGAGCGGACTATGGCAGGACATAAGTGCCAAAACGAAGAGGGGAGGGATCCAGCCCCCGAATCAAGCTCAGAGCGCCCTCCAGTGCCCGCTTCTAGAAAGTGCCCTCCAGTGCCCGCTCCTGGAAAGCGCCCTCCAGTGGCCGCTCCTCGAAAATGACCGCCCTCCCACCCTCTCCAGCCTCCTCCACCGCTGTCAGTTCCTCTGCTCGCCCTCAGC
>NW_015506568.1:307327-309138 GCF_001515645.1 Sinocyclocheilus grahami
TGCTCAATGGGCTCGTGTGGGATAGCGTGGCGCGCGGCGCTTGCGCTCAGCGAAGCAGCGTGTCCTGCGCGAGATTGCAGCTCTGGCCAGTGCCATCCGCGGGACGAGAGGAGAGACATGTCCCAGCATCCGACAGACCTGCCTCTCCGGACCTAAATGCTACAAAGCAATCGGGTGCCCGAGTCATCGTGGACTAATAGATGGAGAAGGAACGGGCGCGCTGTCAGGTAAGCCTCTTTTCTGACATCGCTTGCATTGTGTTCACAGATCTGTCCTGCAGGGTACAGTAACAGAGCATTGCATCTGAAGAAACCAAGCCTGCCCCGGTGTGTAAATATCCTTTAAAGAATCATGCATGTGCCAGAACTTTAATATGACGCCAAATGGAGCGTTTAGGTGCCAAGGCACAGGGTGGGTATATATTGCATTGTCAGTGGTGTAAAGCGGGTCACCAAACATGTTCAGTGGCTTCAGGAAGAATACAGTCATGTGTTTTCCAGCTGCATAGGCATTTTAACACGCAAGCTCTTTGTTAAACCTTAATACAGTGGAACTGAATATAATGACATCATCGCTCTTTTCCGACCGGTTATTATTTCAAGTGCAGATTAACGTCACCAGGAAATCCAGACTCTCTGGGAAGCATTATTACATACATAATCAACATTACTGCATATGAATACCAGAATTAATATAGTGCCTAGTCAGCGTTGATCTGGATAGCGTGCCGTTTTGTCGCTGGAGTGAAGTAGTGGAGTCCTATTGCAGGCGCACCGAATTCCCGGCATTGTCCAGTGCGCGATGAAATCATCAATAATGTTGCATAATCGCAGAATGCGGGACTGGGTTAAACGGGGGTCATTGCGATCCTAGAAAGATGCGAATGTCACCTCATAATGACGATCAGTCAATCAACCAAACAGTCGCGTCGTTTGTTCGCCGCCTTTGTTCCATCGACATCCGCGCAATCAGTGCAATACGCACGAGTGCATCGCATTGTAGAAGACAGTAAGTCTGGTTATCTTTATTGCAGGAGAATATGAGCGCCTTAACAGTACAATCGCTAACCCTCAGAATAAGCGTCGATGTTAAAGGAGCGTTCACAGGTTCATTCTCGCTACACATGCGCACGGTTGCGTCGCGTTTTGTGCGTCTTCGACAAGGTGTAATGTGAGCAACGTCTCCACAACCCTGCGCTCTGTCTTGTTGTTTCTGAACGCAAGGTTCTGTGTGAACGCCCCCTATAGTAGTGTGCGCTTCGCTGAGTACAAGGGAGCGTTTTTTTGCGCGTCGCGTCGCTCGCGTTGTGGATGACGCTAGCTATAGCTCACGTGATTTATGCTAATGTGGCCTAATTATAGCCTACCTTTTTTGTCATTTCCAGTCACATTCTGCCTGAATAAGCCAAAGGCACATTATTAAAAGTGATAACAATAGGAGCAAATGAGAGATTGTTGAAAAATGAAACCATTCATTTAGATTTCACCTACTGTAAAACTGGCATTCCCCATCATCCAGAAGCCTAGACGTCTGCGCTGTCAGGCAGAGAGCATTTCAGGACAAATACACAGTATTTCTGATGTTGTACCTGCTGCATTTGACCCAGTTGTTAGCTGACATTTCCATGCTGTACAGTGCGCAAGAGTAGCCTATCATAACACTCAGCTTTTGGGAATGCGGTCTGGCACTGTGGTTGGAATTGTTCAGTTTCTTGTGTTTGAGAGATGTATAAATATTAAGAGATATGCTTGTGATGTAAATCAGATCAAATAACTCTACCAATACCAATAACTGATGGTACCAAAAAAAAA
>NW_015506568.1:309148-343653 GCF_001515645.1 Sinocyclocheilus grahami
AACATCTAATGGTAAGAACAAAGTTTCTGCTCTACTTTTTAGTAAATTTCAACAATCTGTTACACTTGTTTGTACCTTACAATATGTTCTGTCACTTTCTTATTGTTGTGGCTCTACTGAACAGACACTGTGACTGTGTGCATTAACTGTGAACAGTGCAGAACATTTGGTTGCAGCTGTAGATGTCACGCCACTGGACTCTTTGTGTTGTGTTTTCCCTCCCCAGGTGTGCCGTGTTCCCTTTAATTAGTCATTCCTTGCATCTGTGTTTTCCCAATCACCCAGTGTTTAAAAGCCCCAGTCCTTTCAGTTAGTGTTTATTGGTCCTCAAACGTCATTTCTTGTGTTCCAGTGTCTCCTACATTTCCCGTGTGATCATTAAAGACTGTGAATTGAAGTTATCTCAGTGTTTCCTCGTTCCTCGCTCCTTGCCTCCCGAGAAGTGTGACAGAAGGACCGACCAAAACAGTAACTTCCGTGTTTTCCTCTCCGTTTTTTTCTCAGTGTTTTTCTTTCCGTTGTGTCCCCATGGATCCCTTCACTCGCCCCGAATTCCTCCTCCTCCTGCTGGAGCAGGGAGACAAAGCTCTCGAGGACCATACCAAACTGTTCCTGTTGGTCGCGAACATCACCAGCTATCCGGACGACGCGCTCTGCTCTTTCTATGACGCAATCCTGAACGCTGAGTGCAGAGCGGTGTCGTCCGAAGATGGTCCTCGGGAGGAATTCGCCGCCTTCGTGGAGTGGACTCTGGCGATAAACGGGGTGCTACTCACCATCTGTCCCGTGGAGGATCTCGTCGGACCCTCTCCAGACCCAGAGCCCAGCCCACTATCTCCCTGCGGTACGGAGCATCAGCCTGAACCCACCGATGACGGAGAGCCATTTCCCACTGCGATCCGCGAGCCAGAGCGAAGCCAAGCGACTGAGCAGAGGATTGCCTCGGAAGTTGAGCCCAATCCATCAGACCAGGTTGCGAGAGCCGGCGACAGTGCCCACCACGAGGGAGCAAGCCATGGACGGTGTGAGCGCGGAGAGGAGCTCTGCCCCCTGCATCATGGCTGAGGGTGAGCGGACTATGGCAGGACATAAGTGCCAAAGCGAAGAGGGGAGGGATCCAGCCCCCGAATCAAGCTCAGAGCGCGCTCCAGTGCCCGCTTCTAGAAAGTGCCCTCTAGTGCCCGCTCCTGGAAAGCGCCCTCCAGTGGCCGCTGCTCGAAAATGACTGCCCTCCCACCCGCTCCAGCCTCCTCCACCGCTGTCAGTTCCTCTGCTCGCCCTCAGCCCACCATCATTGCGGTGCGAGCCCCGTGGGACTGCCATCCTCCAGCGTCACCGTGGTTTGAGTCTCCCTCACCTCCGTCGCCCCGCCATCGCCTCTGGACTCCACTCCTCTGGCTGCGCCTCGTCGCGCTGTCCCACTGGCTCTGTTGGGCTCCTTCCTCCCGCCAGCTCCACCTTGGTCCTCAGTCGCTCCAGCTCCACCACGAATCTCCACCTCCACCTTGGTCACCAGAGCCTTCGGCTCCACCCTGGATCCTCGGCATCCCCCTGGCTCGTTAGTGCCACGTCGCGTCAAAAGCAAATATAAATGTGGCTAACTTGCCTACACTGGATACAGTGTACAGATGCATGTTTGCTTTCTGACACAGTCCACGCCTTCGAGTCTGTTGTCAATCAGACAAATGAAGAGAAATAACGTTCGCTTTGATGCATTTGGTTTAAACAGCTTGTTCTTTGTACAGATAGGTTTCTTGTGTTTGAGAGATGTATAAATATTAAGAGATATGCTTGTGATGTAAATCAGATCAAATAACTCTACCAATACCAATAACTGATGGTACCAAAAAAAAAAAAACATCAATGAACTGTGATGTCAAAGACAACTGACAGGGAAATGAATGAATTTTATTCTTTATTCTTTAGCCTTGAAATAAAGATCTGTACCACTGTTAAATCACCAGCACATATACGTTTTTTTTTTTATTATGTTACACAGACAAATGTCTAAGTAAACAATGCAGTATCATGAATTGTTTAGTTTTTTTTTGTAGCATTTATTAAAATATATGTAGTACAATCAGCACAGAAGGATTACTCCCTTGTGAAAGAGAACTTAAGTACAGTTTATTGTATTGAAGTATCACAATTATTACTCGTCTTTAAAGTTTCAATAGAAATGGCTTTAAAGTATGTTTTAGATTACGAGTAGTAGCTGTATTTCAAAGACGGTTGAAGTAATTATAAAAATACATATAAATATATACTTAAGTGGGTCGAAAACACTAAACTTGAGCTAATTAACTGTAAATGTAATACATTTAAACTATAGTACATTTTCAGTTAGCATGCACCTAAATGGACGAAAACATTCAGTTCACGCCAAAGTATATTCTTTACTCTTTTAAAAAAAAAAAAAAGGTTTAAAACAAATTAAAATGACAGAATTTTAAATTGTGTAAAATAACCCTTTTAAAGTACATTTGTGTTTGAGATATGCCATTAGCCGTTGCCACTACAGATAATGACTCTTTACTCAAGGAATTCATGTATCATATGAGCAATTAATAACATAATAATGGAAATATTAATAATCACTCATGGATCAGCCAATAAATTCCAGTTGTTAATCAAACGCAGTAAACCCAACTGAGCCACTACCATGTGCTGCTTTGATGAAATCAGTTCTTCTCTGCAGGGCCAACAAAGGCACCTTTCCTCATGTTTCTGATGGCCTGGCACGCTGACATACTGATAAGGCAGTCTGATTTTTCAGGTTGCCCTGCGTCGGACAGGCCATACCATCTCAAGGAATATCCCCAGTGGCTCTCAGGAAAGCCTGTGCCCATATTTATCTCTCACTTCTTCTTCTAAGAGCCAACCCAAGAGCGCATAAGCGCAAATGCTGCTCCTGATCGACCAGGATCTTACCTTACACAGCCTACTTTCTGTATACACCACTGGGCTGCTTCTATTTGTGCAGTTCGTTGCTCAAATCAACAGCCGAGTCATGCCAGAAGTGTATAAATGACTGGTAAACTTTAAACGACAACATTAAAGTAATAGAGGACGAAGTGGAAACGACACTGGTTTCTTAATGACAGCCTTAAATTGCGTGTAAAGCGAATGGTATCTGCTTATGTAACCAAATATAAAGAGAATTCTTACATCGCTCAATGGCTACCTCAAATAATCCCAAGTATTCCCTTAAACTCAAACCTGATGCTTAACTGTCCTTCCCGTAACTCTCGTAACTCGGCTCTCCTCTTTGCTAAATGTGTTCTGCCAGCATAAGATTTAGCTCACAGTGCCTTTTCTCTCTGAGGTTATTTAAGACAATCCCTCTGTAATCATACTTGAAGTCTCAGCCGTTATAGTCCAGAGGAATAAAGCCTCGATTGTGAAACTGATAGACCAGGAGCCCAAATGGCACTCTGAAGGTGTGTCATCAGAGCCAATACGGAGTTTGATTTCTTGATACCTGATACAGGCGCAGTTCAGAAGGAATTAAACCCATTCTATCCAGACAAGAGCCAAGCGAGGGCCAAATCTGCTTTAGTGCTTGAGCTGTTTGATAAGTGTATGAGAGTGATGACAACATGACTCATATTTGATGTGCACCACGATGAAGCTCCGGCTTTGTTGTTGACTCCGCCAAAGTTTAGAACTTGAGGAGATTACAGTAAATCCCGGTTCGCCAAATATGTTGAATTCAGGGTTGCCACGATATCTAAATGTCAGCGGTCAACAGTGATACCGGTGAAATTTCACTATTCTTGCTACCAATTTTAAAGGGGTCATATGATGCAAGTTTTCCTTTCTCTTTGGAGTGTTACAAGCTGTCCGTGAATAGATAAGATCCCTAAAGTTGCAAAGACTAAAGTCTCAAACCCAAAGAGATATTCTTCATAGAAGTTAAGACTCTTCCACGCCTTCCTAAAACGGCTCGTTCTAACACGCCCCCACATGTCTACGTCACTGTGTGGGAAGATTTGCATAACGCCGCCCAAATGTTCACGCAAAGAAAGAAGGCATAACTTTTATTCTCGCTGTAGTATTGTTGTTGCTGCCACCGGCATGTCATGGAGACGCTGTTTCGTTGTGAAAGCGAAACTACTTTGTTTGGTCTTCCAAAAGAGGACACATCTAGAAATCAGTGGTTAAGTTGTATTTACAACACTGTTCCAGAACAGTTCAACCCAAATATTCAGATGTGTGCAACGCATTTTACGGAGGACTCTTTCCTGAACCTTTGAGAGTAGCCTACAATGCTTCTGTGCACAAAGGCTGTTTCTATAAATTTGGGCAGTTCCAACTTTGCAAGGACAGTCTGGCGCTTCTGACTCACAGACTGTAAGTATGTTTTCATATTTAAAGAATTTGCCACTGATGATTCAAACGCAAGTTTTGGGAAGTGTAAAGTAGCGCTTGTTGTTTGTCGTTTCTCCGATCACAAATGCAGACATGGTTTTATGTTTACACATGCAACGCAACGCATAAAAAGACAGTAAAAGTCACTATAATCAGTAATTATGTCCCCACTGGATGCAACAAATGCCTCGTTTATAATGGGTTTTATGTTTTTGTCTCATCGCTCTGGGACACAGCATCACAGTATGGTAAGGAGCGTAACATTTCCGTCACACGCTATTTCATATTCCGTCACACGGTGTTCATATTAACAAATTAAAGCATCTCAATCTGGCCTTCAGATACTAATCAAACTGTATACATAACTATATTCAATATAGCACACTTTGAATACAAAGTCAAGATGATTATAAAAGAATTACTCCATCATAATAACAAATTAATTATTTGAGTAAATATTCAGTAATAAATTAATTTGAAATAATTTTTAGTAATAAATGAAAGCAAAATCATTTTTAAAGCAATGGAACAAATACACACACACACAAATATATATGAGCCTACAAGGGTTGGAAGGATATTACGGAGAGTAAACTTCAAATTATTATTTTAGGTTTTCTGCCAATACTACCAATGATTTTAGCATCAGCTTGGTACTGAAGTACCATCACTTTCATCCCTAGTTGTATTAATTGTTCTGTACTGTGAAGTTCCCTACAACTACAGTACACCTCAATCATAGCAGTGCACAACAAATCCCAGTGAAGTCTATATGATTGATATTCATGTCTCATTCACATGTAGGCACTTTCAGCATCTGTCAGTCAGGTGGCTCCTCTGGAGAACTGGGACTTGGACTACTGTCCAGCCCACCTTAGCAATGCATCACACAAGAAAAAATAGCCAACTGCACCGTTAACCTTTAACCCCTCATCTGGAATCAAAGATTTCACCAGTAGTTCTGTATGCTCGGCTAGCAAAAAGTTGAAACAAAGGAAACTGTAGTTCTTATGGGTAACTGAAAGAGTAATCAAGGTCATCATTGTACCTAATAATTAAGCCAGTAGATTTGACAGATATGCATAAAAAAATAAATCAATAAAAAATAATATATTTTTTTAATAATTTAAAATGTTTTATTCAAAATAAAGCAGCCGCACCCTCATAGTAGCCGCCATGTCCTATCATGTCTTACAATTTGCAGTTTGTAAATTAATAAACACACTTAATATTCATGCTTGATCTACAGGTATTATGACCAAAAATCTGTATCAGTGTATTTTTTAGGATTCTTGTGCTTCCACAGAATATAACAGCGTTTTTTATTTGCATGCCTGGAACTTTATATACAGTAGGGTTATAGTGGCTTAATTTACTGTCAGGAGGATATAGAATATAAAACTATTGTAATGTTGTAAATCCCAATGTACTATCAAATATTAAATCGATTTATAAAATTTAAAATTATTTTTAAACGTTTAATTCTGTACATTTTTTGGCAGGTTTACTTTAATTTGAGAAGTACATGTGTCTGTTATAATTTCTTCAAGTTAATCCAAACTTTTACTTTGGCGGTTTGTGTAGTAATGAAGACCAAGTCGTGGCCTAATGGTTAGAGAGTCGGACTCGTAACCTAAAAGTTTCGGGTTCGAGTCTCGTACCGGCAGGGATTGTAGGTGGGGGGGGGGAATGTACAGCCAATATAGCACACTTTGAATACAAAGTCAAGATGATTATAAAAGAATTACTCCATCATAATAACAAATTAATTATTTGAGTAAATATTCAGTAATAAATTAATTTGAAATAATTTTTAGTAATAAATGAAAGCAAAATCATTTTTAAAGCAATGGAACAAATACACACACACACAAATATATATGAGCCTACAAGGGTTGGAAGGATATTACGGAGAGTAAACTTCAAATTATTATTTTAGGTTTTCTGCCAATACTACCAATGATTTTAGCATCAGCTTGGTACTGAAGTACCATCACTTTCATCCCTAGTTGTATTAATTGTTCTGTACTGTGAAGTTCCCTACAACTACAGTACACCTCAATCATAGCAGTGCACAACAAATCCCAGTGAAGTCTATATGATTGATATTCATGTCTCATTCACATGTAGGCACTTTCAGCATCTGTCAGTCAGGTGGCTCCTCTGGAGAACTGGGACTTGGACTACTGTCCAGCCCACCTTAGCAATGCATCACACAAGAAAAAATAGCCAACTGCACCGTTAACCTTTAACCCCTCATCTGGAATCAAAGATTTCACCAGTAGTTCTGTATGCTCGGCTAGCAAAAAGTTGAAACAAAGGAAACTGTAGTTCTTATGGGTAACTGAAAGAGTAATCAAGGTCATCATTGTACCTAATAATTAAGCCAGTAGATTTGACAGATATGCATAAAAAAATAAATCAATAAAAAATAATATATTTTTTTAATAATTTAAAATGTTTTATTCAAAATAAAGCAGCCGCACCCTCATAGTAGCCGCCATGTCCTATCATGTCTTACAATTTGCAGTTTGTAAATTAATAAACACACTTAATATTCATGCTTGATCTACAGGTATTATGACCAAAAATCTGTATCAGTGTATTTTTTAGGATTCTTGTGCTTCCACAGAATATAACAGCGTTTTTTATTTGCATGCCTGGAACTTTATATACAGTAGGGTTATAGTGGCTTAATTTACTGTCAGGAGGATATAGAATATAAAACTATTGTAATGTTGTAAATCCCAATGTACTATCAAATATTAAATCGATTTATAAAATTTAAAATTATTTTTAAACGTTTAATTCTGTACATTTTTTGGCAGGTTTACTTTAATTTGAGAAGTACATGTGTCTGTTATAATTTCTTCAAGTTAATCCAAACTTTTACTTTGGCGGTTTGTGTAGTAATGAAGACCAAGTCGTGGCCTAATGGTTAGAGAGTCGGACTCGTAACCTAAAAGTTTCGGGTTCGAGTCTCGTACCGGCAGGGATTGTAGGGGGGGGGGGTGAATGTACAGCGCTCTCTCCCACCTTCAATACCACGACTGAGGTGCCCTTGAGCAAGGCACCGAACCCCCAACTGCTCCCCGGGCGCCACAGCAAGAAATGGCTGCCCACTGCTCCGGATGTGTGTTCACGGTGTGTGTGTGTGTGTTCACTGCTGTGTGTGTGCACTTTGGATGGGATAAATGCAGAGCACTAATTCCTAGTATGGGCCACATGTCACGTCACTTTTGCTTCTGTGTGTTTAAATAAATGTTATTGCTACATTATACTGTACAATGGTAATGTATTTCTATATTTCTTCAAGTTAGTCCAAACCTTTTTTTTTTTTGATGTTGTCATGAACCTAGCATTTCCTTTGAGTTTCTGTATGTATATATGTTGAGCGTTTTTATCAAAACAAATCATAAAATGCAGTTGAAGTGACAGTTTTTTTTGTGGTTTAATATTTATGGACACTAGTAGATATCACAATTTGATTCATTGTACTATGCAACTTTTAATACAGTATTAACAGTAAAGTCCAGATACAGTTGTTTCAGCTACGCGAGATTTGAAAAACACATACCATATGTGAAACTGAGACCAATCTACAGGTTTATCCAGCACCACTTAAGATGAATTCACCTTCACATGGGTACTCCAGAACTGTTGGGGGCGCCAGAGAAGCGAATCCTTTCTAGGTTGGAGCCGGTCTTTGGAGCCCTTGATACTGGTTCCACATCAGGATCTAGTACAGTCTATGTATTACAGTCAGATATTACAGAGTTTACAATATTCACTGTTGGCTATTCAGGGTATCTTTTCACTTTCCTGCCTTTGCCTTCACATGCTTTTAATGTAGAATATTTGTCCAGACCACTCTGAGGACTTGCTACGTGGAAATCTGCTGCCGAATCACTCTCCTCGTCTGTCTTATTTATGCATCATTGTGGTAGGTGAAGTTTTGTTTAAGAGTGAAGCACGACGAATCAAGAGGGTCTGAGGTCCTCATTCAAAATGCCCTCGTCTTAATCCGTACTCAAGTGGGATGGCTGGTGCTCCTTGTCTTGTTGTTGTGATCGGGGATGAGTGGTTTAATGTGCATGTTGCGTCCTTGGCCCGCCTGCTTGGCCCCTGTCCACGGTGCTGAAGCACATCCTGTTTGGAACCCGCAGCAACGCTGACAAGTGTACAGGGGGTTTGACCTGACAATATGTAATTGTCAAGCTTTCACAGCATATTTATCTTCCCTTTTCCTCTGACTTTCTCTCTGCTTTGGACAGAACAGCCAGTTAGGCAGAAGGAAATGCAAAAGAAAGCATACTCCCACTTTCCCCCCGTTGTGGTAGAGTAGAGAAATCATCAGAAATCATCTTTGTCATTGTCTTTATGGTGGCTTAAATACTTAAAAACAAGTAAATGAAAAGCACATCGGTCATGCCTGTTAGAGTAACAATAGTGTGCTATTTCTAAAACCAAAAAGTATTCATGGCCGTACTTATCTACACATATCAAAACCCCATCACCCACCCTAATCTATCCATCTCTCATACTATGAATGCTATAGATTTCAGGGCAGCAGGGATTTGGAAGTGTGCCATAGCCTGTCTCTTGATTCAGTGTGGGTGAAATGAGATAACATATGTCTGGTCCCTCCGCATGACATCACCTTGCTATCAGAACTGATCTGTTTGCCTGGGCTGCTCTCATGGGGTGGAACCATAGTCGCTTTCATAACAAAACCCTCTACTCCCTCACTATTTTCTTTGATCTGAAAACCAGGATAGCCAACACTAAATGTGTTTTTTCAAAGAATAGATTCCTAGCTGCTTCGATTCAATTCAATTTAAATCGGTGAACACATGTTGTGCCATTAACAACATGGACTCCTTGGAGTGTGACTTTTAATTTTTGGAAAACTCCAGATACATGTCTGTGCTTTCAATTTGCTGCAGTTTCTAGCTAAAATAAACACTAGTGGCAGTAAAACACCAACAACGTTTCACACAAATTATGATTACAGGCAGATTCATGATTAACAAAGACCTGCTTAAATGCATTTTGACATTTGCATCACATAACCAGCTCTGTGTGCATGGCTTCTCTGGTGTGGTAAACTTGCTCGGTAGTGCACCTGGTGCAGCATTGCGCTTACGATAGAAGAGTTACGAAGAGTTTTTGATAGTATGATAGTTTTTATTTCATGTTTACTTTTGTTAACACTGCTGGTTAGGTTTAGGTCAGTGTTAATAATTCGTCAACGACATTTTTTTCACCGACGACAACGAGATGATAACGAACTAAAACTATTTTTGGATTACAAAAACGATGACTTAAATCGATTGACATTTTTCGTCAACGAATAAAAACGAGACGAAAATGTAAGGAAGGGACGATTTGGGAAGAGATTCATTCAGAACGAATCTGCTGCGTGGTTAGGAGGTTAGATGCGTACATATGAACCGGCGGGACATAAGCTAACATACACTTGCTGCACGTCGCATAAAACGTTCGAAAATGTCAATATGTGGGAGTAAGAGAAGAGCAGACATATGGATAAATCTGACGACGCAAGAAAACTAATTTCGGTCTGGTTTTCTGAGTGCAGACACTGAAGCATACACACGGAGTCGACTAAAACTAGACTAAAACTAAAAACAATTCAGATGACTAAAATATGACTAAAACTAAATGGCATTTTAGTCAGAAGACTATGATTAAAACTAAATCAAAATTTGCTGTCAAAATGAACACCGGTTTAGGTGTAGGTGGCACAATAGAGCCTTAAACGTTTAGCGCCACTCACCAGAGAGTTTATTTCCAGACAACAACCTAAACTTTGCCAGATTCATGTTGATCTGTTTTGGATTAAACTGAACATACCTTTTTCACTTTGAATGTGTTGCAAAACTTTGCAGAAGCAATTTGCTGAAATGTCACCACAGGCATGTATTCCAGCGAGCCTGGTTTGAGCATCAAGCAGCTTCAGTGATTGTCAAATTTCAGGTTGACACCAAGCTTTGCATCCTGTTTAACATTAGCTGAGTGATAATGCATCCTGCCTGACACCATTAGCATCGATCCATTCAGCACCCCATACACTGAGCACGTTCAGACAGTTTCAAACGTCTACTGTATGGTGGTTAACTAGTGCATTTACAGCTGCCTATAGACCCAATGTCATATTACTTTTATGTATCGCATCACATGAATTGCTTTCATCTCACTTCAACTGGTTTACTCAACAGTTGCTTTGAAGACAACACCTTATATCTGTAGGTGTTCTGCACATGCTATAGAAGTGTGTGCAGGCCTGTAAAGCAATATGCTTCTGATTTTCAGATAGAGCTAGATTAGGAAAGTTTGGTGAAGAGACTGCTCTTTGTCTTGGAAACTGTACTGTATAGTACAAAAGTGATATTTTATATGATGAATGTATGTTTGTATGGTCTGTGTATTTTGTAGGTGGAGGATGGATTTTCTTTCGATTTTTGTCAAAAGTAAATATTTTCATTTTTATCTTTAGAATCAATTACAAACCTCACCCACTTATTTTGAATGGTATGAGCGACTGCCCTTTTTCCTCTTCTGTATTTTTTTCTTATTCTCTGTATCAAAAGTCTCCTCGGTGAACTACCATTTCTAAGCGTTTTACTACTTTTTCCAAAAAACATTTGAATGATTTCCATTCTACATGTCAGCTGTGGTGCTATAACCTAATACACTACAAAGATGCTGAGCATCTTTTGGTAAAATAATCAGGGCTCTTCCAGTAAGCAACACAAGAAACAGTAATACGGAGTGGTAAGTCAGGAATAAGACTGCTCAGTGAGACTCTTTACTGGAAGTAAGGTGACTCATATGTGATGAATTTTCTTTGAGTTCTCCAGCGCTCTCTGGTCGGATACAGATGGTTTGATCCATCTTGGTTTAATCCGCCATGGTCCAGATGTGTGATCCTGTGCTGTGACAGCATTTTAACAGCAGTGACAATAATATGCTGAGCCCACCTTTTCCGAGACAGATTTTATTACTATTTGACAAATATTGGCAGTGTTAGATATTGTGTAAACAGTGTTGTTTTTATAGTTAATAACACATATTCCAGAAAAGCCTCACCACAAGGTACGTTGTGGCTACAAATATGTGTTTGAAGTGAAGGGGTCCCTGCGTGTGCTTCTGTGCTTGATTTTTTTTCATATATCGCAGTTTTATTTGAAGGAGTGGTCCAGTCTATGGTTTTCTTGTTACATGCTGGGAAGTCCATCATAGCCTCAGGCTTGAGGCTGTTTGTGTGCGTGTGTGCACATATTTCCAGGTTTTACTGTATGTATGTGGGTTTATGGACAAGGGGTGTGACTGGCCCCCACCCCAGATGTGGTAGTTTGTTTAACCCCTCTTAGGTGCCCCTCTGGATGCTCACTGGGAAATGAAAGACCCTCATTTATTGTGCATATATGGCGCACACACACATACTCTCTCACACTCTTGTCTTAAACAAACACGTGTATACTTTAGGCTCCTACACTGCTGTGACATACACTACCAGTAAAAAGTCTGACACATTTTACTGAATTTGTGTTGGTCAATATTAAGAGAATGATGCTAATGCAACAACTGTCAAGCATACATGACAACTCAACACTCTCAGGAAAAAAAAGGTACAAAAGCTGTCAATGGGGCCGTACCTTTTCAAAAGGTACTAAATGGTGCATATTAGTACCTTAGTATCTGAAGTGTTCATATTAGTATATTTTGAAAGGTGACCACCCCAGTGCTAGTTTTTACACATTTCCTTTTTTTAAAAGTGAAAGAGGCAAAGTAGAAACAACAGGACAAAAATACAATACACGAAATAATGAAATTAAGTAAACAGTGCTTTTAATTTTTTCAGTCAGTAGTTCTATTTAACTGTAGCATTCGGCGTGGCACTGTACTGCAAGACTGTAATTCAGCTCTCCTGGATGCAGTCCAATAAAAGAAGACATACTTATGAGAAGTGCAAATTAAGCTGAACAAGTGGAGTATGGGAAAGTAAAAAAAAAAACTACAACTAAAAAATGCTCTGTAGTCAGCACTCCAGTAAAGTAATGTTTATTTATGTAGCACTTTATGCAATAGACTGCTTTGAAGCAAGCAGCTTTACAGTATTAAACATGAAAAAAAAAGTGTTAGTATCACTTTCAGTTAGAATTACAACTTGATTTTCTACTATATAACAGCTCTATATGAATATGTATGGAATATGTATAACTATTTTAACGGATTCCAAAAGATGAATGATTTATCAAATCCTACTGATTAATTGGTTATATACTTGACAAGTAGTTGATTGATCATTCTAATAATCGTTAGATTAACCTTTTTTTTTAGAATTGTTTTATGCAACCCTAATAGATATCTGCAGGTATATTAGGCTGCTGTCACTTTAAGACCTAATACACTGATCCAATACACACTTGTTAAGTTAACTGAAGACATAACCAACCGTGTTTACATTAATAATCACTATGACAGGTATTTGGACAATTTTATGTGTATTTGAGTGTTGAGCCACAAAAATCCATGAAAGACAAAGAATTTGGGATTGCATGTTATCTGGGACATGACTTTCTGCGTGCATGCTTCAGATCTGTGTATCTGAAGTGTTCATATTAGTATATTTTGAAAGGTGACCACCCCAGTGCTAGTTTTTACACATTTCCTTTTTTTAAAAGTGAAAGAGGCAAAGTAGAAACAACAGGACAAAAATACAATACACGAAATAATGAAATTAAGTAAACAGTGCTTTTAATTTTTTCAGTCAGTAGTTCTATTTAACTGTAGCATTCGGCGTGGCACTGTACTGCAAGACTGTAATTCAGCTCTCCTGGATGCAGTCCAATAAAAGAAGACATACTTATGAGAAGTGCAAATTAAGCTGAACAAGTGGAGTATGGGAAAGTAAAAAAAAAAACTACAACTAAAAAATGCTCTGTAGTCAGCACTCCAGTAAAGTAATGTTTATTTATGTAGCACTTTATGCAATAGACTGCTTTGAAGCAAGCAGCTTTACAGTATTAAACATGAAAAAAAAAGTGTTAGTATCACTTTCAGTTAGAATTACAACTTGATTTTCTACTATATAACAGCTCTATATGAATATGTATGGAATATGTATAACTATTTTAACGAATTCCAAAAGATGAATGATTTATCAAATCCTACTGATTAATTGGTTATATACTTGACAAGTAGTTGATTGATCATTCTAATAATCGTTAGATTAACCTTTTCTTTTTAGAATTGTTTTATGCAACCCTAATAGATATCTGCAGGTATATTAGGCTGCTGTCACTTTAAGACCTAATACACTGATCCAATACACACTTGTTAAGTTAACTGAAGACATAACCAACCGTGTTTACATTAATAATCACTATGACAGGTATTTGGACAATTTTATGTGTATTTGAGTGTTCTGCCACAAAAATCCATGAAAGACAAAGAATTTGGGATTGCATGTTATCTGGGACATGACTTTCTGCGTGCATGCTTCAGATCTGTGTCAGTGCAAGTACACAATGAGTTCATGGTTTATTGTGCATAACAGCTCTTTTTAACATCAAGAATGTCCCGCACTTCACTTTCTCATACATGCATGTTTCTTTAATATTTTATGCAGTCTTGTGCTGCTCATATGTATTTAGATATTACGATATACACAATTTAGCGAACTCTCTATAGATAGACACTTTATATCGTCGCCACAATATACAGGTATGTGTATGTTTGTTAATTCATAGTTTTGACTTTACTATTCTACATGGTGATATGGAAAATGGTAGAAATTAAAATGAGCAGGTCTGTCCAAACATTTGACTTTTGGTGGTGTACATAAAGGCAGTTCAGTATCTAATAGCAGATTGGCTTACAGTTATTTATTATGTTGAGGTGTGTATTTAGCTTTTGGTTTAGACTGTGTGAGTGAGTGATTGTCTTTCTCTGTTTTGCTGGTGACATTGAGGCTAGAGTTTTCTCCTTTGGCACAGAGAACAGCATATTCAGACTGACCCACCTGGAGTACACAGGTAAGACAGAGACTCACCAAGTGTCTGATGTTCTAGTCTAATGTGACGTGACAGGCGAGGACAATTTGAATGTGATCTATGACAAGGACATCTAAGGGATGTGTGGGGTTGTTGAGTAACTCAGGGTCTGTTTGCTGTGCTTTTATCCTTGCTTTGGAGAGAGCTGGTGCACAGCCCTCATATATTTTATTTAGTAATGTGCAGGGACATCAGGGGATTTCAAACATACAGCCCTTTCTGGAAAATTACTAGTAAATTATGGTTTAGAAATCGTGTGAACAGAGGTTTTTGAGATATACTGGTAAAACAGTTTGGACACTCAATTGGACAATCAAATCAATTTGTCCATTGCACCACATCTTGCAGGTGAGCAGTGCATTAAAAAACAAAACAACAAAACACATCTTGAGACTCTGCCTTATTATTAAAAATACTGTTGTCCAGCATCTTGCATTTTTAAAGGTAAAAATGTGTTATTTGTGAATGGCTCTGTCACTTCTTTCTCAGGTTAGACCGAAACTAAAACACTTCTCATTCAGGGCAGATGGTAAAAAAGGTAAAAAATTCAATTTCCAATGATTGACATTATAGTTTGCTGGTATTTTGCTGCTGATGTGTGAATAGTATTTCAAATACTGTGTGAACAGAATCCAAAATTTTACAGTAATTTACAGAGTTTAATGCAAGTATTGTTGCTGTAATGTAATGTACAAAAACAAAAGGGCCCAGGACAGATCCCTGAGGTACCCCATGTCCCTTTCCACTGTCAGTTTACTGCTGCTGGTGCAGTTGCCCCAAATGCAAAAAAACCTGGAGCTGTTTAAACTGGAAATGCCTGATCCTGCAATACATCATATGTCTAGTTGACAGACATCTTATTCTCGTGTTTGGCGTGTTGAACACTGGCTTAAAATATGTACTTAAAATTAAGAGTAAACTAAGACTATAATTTGCTGTGTTTGTTACACAGTAACACATACAGTAATAAGTTATATGAAGAGTTCATTTGCAAAAACCGATAACTCCATTTTTATTTCAGAAATCATAATGTTTTATTGCGTATTCCAAGTAATATCAATCAAACTGAAGTTGGGTTGTTTTAATTAAGTAATAATAACTTCAACAAATACAGGTAATTTACTAAATTAAAGTTCATTGAAAGTATGTTTTTTTTTTTTTTTACATATTAAAAGTTTGTTTTATAGCAAAAGCAGATAACTCCAACAGTCGTTTTTTGGAGCTTTTCCCCCACCATTGTAACACGCTGCTTTTGCAAGGTTCCGTGAAAATGTTTCAGCTTTTTTCCTTTTTCGCCCTGAAGAAGATATCCCAGGTTCATCAAGTTCATCGAAATTATCCATCCTCGATCACTTTTAGTCAGCTTTGACGAAACTCCTCTCAGCTAGCACGTCTTTTCAGAATGGAAGTAGCCTTGTCACCTGACCTTGAATACAACGCACTGATTCGCTAAAATTGACTTATCGGCTTCTGTTCAAAAACAACAAGGGCGCTTGTCGGCTTCTGCAGTAAAACGTGAACTCGCGATGCCTTGAAAGTGGACAAAACCGGTTTTGACAAAACGTGTTTAGGGTTCAGATCGCACTATATGTGGAGAATAATGCACGGCAATCAGCTCTTTTTTTATAGTGGCGTTTATCGGTTTTTGCAAATGAACTCTTCATATCATTATTCAGAGAAGTTTGTAGTTCACCTCTGGCAAAAGAACCAGCACCATTTCAGTGAAAAAGGAAAATGTTTTTTCAGGACAATTACATAGACCTATGACTTTACTTAATACTTACTGCCAATGTTGTCCATGGTCCAAGAGACTGCCAGGTGTCCACCTGCATCGCCCAGAATATTTTCCAAAGCTAGTACCCTAAACGGCAGTGTTGAAATTAAACACCATAGTCACACACACTTCCAACAATGTGGTACTTTGTCTTTTCTTTTTAGATGTGCTTGTCCACATAGGAAATTAGAGTTGCTAGAAGGTCATCCTTTGTCATAGCTGTACCACACCGATTTTAGTTATCATTTTCTGACTGATTTCTTCTCCCTGTTCTGTACATAAGTTAAATGCTTGTTATGTCTTAGATTTCTGCAAAGTAAATACACAGACAATCTTGTCTGCTCTGGCTCTGGCTACAAGAGACACATTGTCGGTTTTATCACTGCCTCAGAGGCAGAAGGGCTCATCTGCTGCCTCTGTTTTCTATAAGCATTGTTGTGACAGCCCTAACTGACCAGGGGTCATTTCTTGTGCAACGATGTAACTCGCTGCTTAACTACCATAGTATAGCGCATTATTGGAGAAACTAACCAACTAGTCACAACTGTTTCCCAAAACCATAGTAACATAGTCGCACTTCTGTAGTTTGAACCATGTTGGTTCAAAAATAAAGCAATGATGTTATGCTATGTATGACCCAAGTGGTAAAATCTAATAACTAATGCATATTAATTGATTCGATTGTTAATGAACATGGCACTTCATGACTACTTCATTATTTTTTGTTCCTGGTCATTTTGTTTTATTTGATGTTTGATTCATCATGGATTCTCTTTTACAACATACCCCAGGTTCCCTTACGCATTTATGCACATGCACACTCTTTAAAAACACTGCTGATTGTTGACACACGAAAACACATTTATTAAAATGGAATACAAAATGTACTGCATGTTTGGTTATTGTGCCTAAAAGCAAAATCTATTTAAATCCACATGTCATAATAACAAGAAACTATGCTTCTTGAGAGCTGTAGTTCCAACCAAGTAAGTTTGCAATGCTGTTTGTTGTTACAACACTGAACTAATTTGGTAACAACGGAACTTGCGACCATAGCTGGCTAACGATGCTTATGGGAAGACCTTTGTTAAACCATTGTTAGAACGTTTGCTTTTCCTTTATTCCTATTTTTGCCTTTATAAGGTCATCGCTTTTTCTAACCATTAATAAAACAGGAACGCGCTGTCCATTTGCATAATTTAATTTCTCACTTCCTTTTCCAATTCATTGAAACAAATTCTCAGTATGAAAAATTGCAGCGGTTACCTTGACTCAAACCTGACAATTCAAATCAACATCATTCAAAAGTGCATGCATTCAAAGACACAAAAATAATTTAGAAGACAGCTAGACAATTACCAAAACACCCTAAACCACCTTTGAAACCCATTCTGGTCTAAACGGGTCTTCTCAGCATGGACGTGTTTCCAGTTTGCACTTTCTCTCACCCACCAGCCTGCTTCCTTCAGTACTGCACTTTGTGCTTCAGCTTCCTTCAAACTATATGAATGGAAAGAAACAGAAAACTGTGGTGATGTCAGAGTTCCTGGTCTTATTTCAGCTGGAGCGGAGGTTTTTCAGCGAGTTTGGGCAGTATCATGTGGAAGTTCTCCAGAGCCACTCTCTAACTGGACCCCCTTTTTACCACCTGCGGCCTGATTCTTTCCATCTTGTGCAGATTCAGGACTGATGGGTGCAGCAGAAAGCTGAATGGGAAAGTGTACTTGAAGTATTTTCCCTCACTCTCTCCACATTGGAAAAAAAGAAAACAGCAGCTTTTCAAAATAGCTAGAAATGTCCAGTTCTGTCTGGAGTGAATGAGGGAATCCTACTAAATGCTTCTAAATGATGTGTCAACAGACACCAGATTTGCATTAGACCACATTACCTTTAATTCAGTCAGAGGTGGTGGCGAAGACTGCGTGGGTAACGCAGCTTCTCTTACAATTTCATAAAAAATGCAGCAGTGACTAAAATTAATCTATGATAATTGTGGAAAAGAATAGCATACTTAAAAAAAAATATATAGTATGTATTATTTGACAGCATTACAAAGTGCACTTTTTAAAACGTTTTAAGTGGCCTTTTATTTCTTTGATTTATTATCTGCAAGTAATATACATTTAAGTTATGAAGTACACTACAAGTGCACATTCAGTTGCAAACTAACAAATACAGTACAATTAAGCACCCATTTTGTGTAAAATATCACACAGCATTGTTCATTCATGATCAACCATTATCTAAATCAATGAAAAAGAAAAAAATAGTTTTTGTTCTTATATAGAACATTAAATAATTTAATAAACAAGATAGACATACTAACTAGGAAATTATTTCTTGATGTTTGCTGGACAACAGTCTCTAAAAACATCATTATGTGTCCCAACTGGATGTCATGCTTCACTGGCAGTCTGTGAGAACATTTGAACTAATATCTGATTGTTAATTGGAAAGACATGTCTTTTAATCATTGTACTTTTGTACACCGTCAGCCTTTAACATTTAACAATCCAGCAGTCTAAAGTCAGATGGTGCGGTTAGTTGAACTCTCTTTTTTTCATTCCATGTTAAATGCGTATTCGACAGACCCACAGATCTTCTTCTGGCAGGGATGCTTTCATTGCATTACAGCTCATTACAGTGAATTGCCGTCCGTTCTACTCACATGATGCAATGTATTTCCGAGCAAAACAAAATATTTAATAAGAAAATAACGTAGAAGAGACTTCATTTTGTCCGTATTCTGCTGGGAATTGATTGGATGGGCATTACTAGAATGAAATCAAACCTTAATGCAAGTTTGCTAAAAAAAATGACCTAATAGCTATGTGATGTCAACAGAAACTGACCATTTGTGAAAATGTATCAATGCACCAATGAATAGTTCTCAATAAGAGCATGCACCTGATGTGTTCAGAATATGGTCAAATTTGATCCCCCCCCCCCTCCTCCTTGAAAATATGACACATTTTGGCATTGATAAGTGGCATCTGTGCCTCCCACTCTTTGAAAATCTCTGCTGTCCATCCGCCGTAGCTACACGAAGCATAATCTCACCTCCCCTTCGCCTCATGGTTAGCAAGCTAGACTACGGCAGCTCATTCATACTTTCAGCCTCTCTCTCTCTCTCGCAATGACTCACATGCTCTCAGCCTTCACTCAAAGCCTGACTGCTCTCACACATTAGCAGGGCTGAAGAGGAGACCTGCAGCTACCAGGTAAAAGACATTGATGATTACTAGTCTAATCTGCTTGATTATCAGATTTCACACACGTCCACTTCTGAAGGGCTTACATTTACGGGATCATGATGCTGCTCTTCTTAGCATTAGTCTGTGTGGTTCGTGTTACCTGTTATGCTGAATTGTAAGAGTTATATGTGTCTGGTTGTACAGTGTACCGGCTGATGTTGAGTCTGGGAGGCTGTGTGCTGCCCGTAGTGTACTGTGTGTGTGTGTGTGTGTGTGTGTTTCAAATGGCTGCCAGTACAGAAGGCAAGCAAAGAGAGGATGAATGGACTGACTGTACTGCGTATGTGTCCTCCTCTACGCTGCTGCCGTATGAATGAAATTCGGGGCGGATGGATGCGGGGCTGGCCCAGGGCTCTTTCACTGGAGGGAGGGGAAATTTGAATCCCGGGAGATGGACATGAACAGTGTAGATGAAGTCACTGGGATTCGGTTGATGGTTTGCGATTGTGTACGGAAGAGACAGAAGGCAAAAGACTGTTTATCTGGAATGCCTGACACAGGGTTTTAGTGCATCAACAGAAAGAGAATGACTGCAGAGCTGAGATGCTTTGTGTTGTTTATCTCCGTCTGCATGAGTAATGTTTATGTAATGTGAAGTTCTACGAACTAGCATTTGTTGCTCTGAGATCTCAGAATGTTTATGCACTTTTTATTTGTCTTGATCTCATAGTTAAGTCTGTGAGTGGCATCTATGTGTGAAGTGGTTTATTTATCATGAGCTTTGCTCATTGCGGTCTTCTACTTTGGAGGAATTTATTTATTTTTTGCATTCATCTTTTAAAACTGAATTTGAAAATATGTCATTTGATTTTAAGATTTGATTTCGTTTTTTTTAATGAAACAATAAAAATAAATACTAGATTCTGATATTGTTTTTCCTTGTCCATCCGCTTCTGTCAGGAGAGATGAGGGTTTTTGGAGAGAAGGGGGGGCACTTTGGCTTGTCAGGCACTCACTCTGTAGTCAGGGAGGATGCTGGGAGATAAATTTAGCCCTCCAGCTTTGCTTCCATCTGCCATTGCATGGTTTAGGGCCGTTGCCATAGGAACCACTACTGGGTGCCCATTAGTGAGAGAGAGGGAAAATTGGCGAGCTTTCTTAAACGTATTTAAATGACATATTTTAGATTTGGTTAAGTACAGTGTAAAGCTTATGTTTCGCGTGTTTGTGGTTTTGACAGAGTAGACAAAGCTTTATTCCCAGATTCGAACCATCTGAGCCTGGCAGGGTTACGCTGTGGTTTGGTAAGACTCGTCACTGACCTCGTTATAAAATATTTTCAAATGCTCCCAGGTGCCCAGTGATAATTCAAAGTGCAGCTTGATGATTCTTTTTGACACATATGGGCTGTTTTCGTGTTCTCATCAAGTGGGCACAAATCAGTGCCTATGGTTCTTCCCTGTTGCCGGTACGATCCCTTTAAATGCACGTTTTCTCTGTAATCATCATCATGGGTTGAGTTGAATACCTGCAGAGATTTTATGAGTTTACCTCAAAAGACCTTGTGTGTTTCGAGTTAAATTCTAATCCTGACTCCTAATCAAGAACATGTTTGGAAAAACAGTTCAGAGAAGACAGATCGGGCCTCTCTGTAGAAGCAGAGTGTGTAGTTTGAATACAGAATTGTAGAATGGTTATAGAACTGTGTTCGAGCAAAAATGAGTCATTATGATGTGCCACTGCAGTCTGTGATTCAAGGTCGCCAGTGTTTTTGAGTGGGAGGACAGAACAGGTGGTTCTAGAGAGATGAACGCTTGCTTGACTCACATCCAAGTCCAGACAACCACCATGTTTAGGCCTCCTACACTATCCGTCCGACCTACATATCGTCATCAAACCCAACAAACAGTGAGCCAAAGAATGGCATGCAAATACAACCCAGACAGCTCTCTTATTTTGGTTAAAACCGAGGTTCATATCTTATTGTTTCAACATTTTTGGGTTGAGCTTTTCAAACCTTTTCATTAAAAAAGAGCTTCAATTGTATTGGTTAATTTTCCATGAATCACCTGTCAGATTCTCTACACTCTGGATAATAATATGTATACACACAACAGCATTCTGTAATAATACACTCGTCAGTATGTTCTGTTTTCACTATAATTGGAAGTCTGTGAACACTTAGAGTTGGATTCACACAAGAATTGTGCTGGAATGTATAGTTGGCAGTGATTTTGGTATGTACCAGCAGGATCTCCTGTGGTTCGACACCTAAACGCCCCCTAAAGCAAAGCGTGGGTGCCAATACCAGCTGGTCAGTGAGTGGGATGCCTAATTCCTTATTGTGTTCCAGCGAAAGCAGTGTCAGAGTTTATTTTCACAAGCATCCGTGCTGTCTTAAATTGTGCTTTTGTTAAGAATACCAAAGAGTCTGAAGTCTTCACTCTTTACTTGGGCCCCTTTTCTCTCTTATATACACAGACACCTATAGAAGCTCTAATACCTCGTAATGTTCTTTTAAGTCCAGTGAGACAATTTATTTTTAACCAGTTTATTTTAACAGTCATAGTGAACTACTGTTACAACTGAACTGGAAGAAGGTTAGTAACAATCCATTGTAATTCAATGTCAAAAGTGTTGGTACCTTAGTACCAAGTCGATACGAAAAAAAAAACTCTTTCTGCATTGTTGGATCTGTTTGACTGACAGTTGACATGTTTCTACTCTTCGCATATGTATTTGTGTGAATGCACTATGTGGCCAGAAGGTTTTGAGCATTGCTACACACATGAATATAGCGTGTGTTGTGCATTGTATTTTATTAGCAATTGTAACATTGTTGTCTTCTGATATTTCCCAGAATTTAAATCTCTGAAGTGGATCATCATAAAGCATCTGCAGAATAAGGCAACTTGAGAGTATTCATGGAAAAACATAATTGCCATGGATTTCCAAGGACAAGAAAGAACAAGAAACAGAAGAGGCAGAATTTCCTCTAACTGAAAAACTGAAAAAAATAAAAATAAATTGGAGTGTATCATATAATTCCTTTGAAGAAGCTCTTCTCACATTAAGCAATAATGTTTACAGAATGCTCCAAAACTGTACAATCCATGCATATGCTGTATGGAACAAAATATTATGCGATGCTCTGAATGGTCATAAATGAATTGATCATTCATACAGTCTGGAATAAACAGTAACTCAAGCTTTCATATCATTTTATGGAGGCCTTGCATAGCCAGTTGACCACAGGGGAGCAATCTGGAGGTTTAGAAAAGCAGAATGAGACTCCAGCGGACAGCCCCCAGCCACATTCAGTCCCACAGTATCATGAACAGAACAAGGTTGTCACCCAGCAGCAGCATGCACAACAGCATGCACAACAGCATCTCAATATTGAGAGAAAACGTCTCAGATTGCAGAGGAAAACTGCTCGGGAGACAGAGACTGTTGAAGACGAAACGTCACCGAGAAGTTCTAAATGTCTTGACACTAACATGAGGCAGCCTAGTGAAATGCCATCTGGAGCTGCACCATCCTGTTCCACGGATGAGGCCCTGGAAGGTACACCTAGCCAGAAACGTGAGCGTAAACCTCAAAAGCCCGGAAAGTATGTGTGCTCATACTGTGGTCGTGCTTGTGCTAAGCCCAGTGTGCTTCAGAAACATATTCGATCCCACACTGGAGAGAGACCTTACCCCTGTGTACCATGTGGGTTCTCCTTCAAGACTAAAAGTAACCTTTACAAGCACAGAAAGTCCCACACTCATAGGGTGAAAGCTGGTCTGACTGCAGAAACGGAGGGACCAGGTATAAGTTGTTCAGAGGAGCCAGAATCAGATGAAGAAAGCCAACCATCTTCCTTTTTAGAAAAACAAACAATGTCCATTGAAAAGTCAAATGTCACAGAAAAGGGCTCTGAGGGACAGTTACAAGGTATAGAAGACTCCCATGCAGTTAAAAAGAGACTTGCAATGAGACTTAGCAGAGGAAGACGAACACCTATAGGATCGTCTGATGAAGCGTCCTCATCGTTTGGTCTAAGTAACAAAGGTAGCACAGAGTCTGGCTATTTCTCTCGATCTGAGAGCACAGAAGTCTCTCAAGATAGTCCACCAAACACAAGTGCCAAAAGCTATGCAGAGGTCATACTTGGAAAGTTTGGTCGCCTTGGTCATTTACAAAGGACTGCTCATGAACAACATGGCAATCCTGCTGGGCAAGAAGGGAAAAGAATTCCATTCACTGTGCCTAAAAAGCAAGTTATTGACCACATAACTAAACTCATTACCATCAATGAGGCTGTGGTAGACACCAGTAAGATTGACAGTGTCAAACCCAGAAGGTTCTCACTCTCTAGGAAAATCAGCACAGAAGTGAAGCCAACCTCTTCTAAAGAGTCCTTTCTTCACAGTCCAAAAGAAATAGATCTGAGTGCAAAGAGCAGTGGTTCCATTACTCTTGGTGTACCTTGTGAGAAATTTCAGCACCATTCTCTTAGTATCCAGCAAGCTGACCCGACCACCACTGCTCCTCTTCTAAGAAGTCACTCTATGCCCTCAGATGCAGGTGTTAGTGATGTGTCTGAAACTTCTCGTAGCCTTCGCCTTAGCCAATCCTTTGATGACCAGCAGCCAGTTCAGAATCGGCGTCACGGTATGCTAAGACGGCAGCCTGCCATTGAATTGCCCATAGGTGCTGAAATGACCATGGGGGAACAATGCTATTCCAGCTCACCATTCCATCCCTCAGTTTCTACAGTGCCTAATCCCAGCCTGAAACAAGAGCCATTTGAGTGTGATGCATGTGGTATAGTTTTTACTGACTGGGAGAGATATCAAACACACAAACAGCACTGCTGCACGCTTCACATTTCTCAACAAACTGAAAGTCAAGTCTATCAAGTGGAAGAACCCACAAGAACACACACAACTCGTCCTGGTGCTTTTGCATTTAGAAAAAGAAGGAAAGAACAGAGTATTGAACATGAAGATCCTTCTTTACCCTCTGTTTCTTATATACCACTGAAAGGTTATAAACCATCTTGTGAACAGCCTGTTAAAGGGACCACTCAAGAACATGGTACAGAAGGTGCTTTGCAAGGAATATCTGTCATACAGCATACTAGTTCATTTGAGAAACATGATAGTGCTTTAAAAACCCCTGGACCAGATGAGGTCTCTCACTCTCATGATGTCTCTCACTGTTCTCCTTACTCACAATCAAAGCAGCAGGCAAGTAAACCATCCTTCCGTAAACTTGTACGTCAACACAATGTCCAAGTGCCAGAAATCCTGGTCACTGAAGATTCAAACACCAACACCATGGCAGCATCACCCCCTCCAACTGTCCCCAAAACAAAGGACGTTGAGAAAGTCAGCGAGTTCCAATGGCCCCAAAGAAGTCCAACTTTGGCCCAACTTCCAATTGAGAAGTTGCCACCTAAAAAGAAACGTCTTCGTCTCGCAGAAGCTGCCCAGTCATCAGGGGACTCAAGCTTTGAATCAATGTCCCTGCCTCACAGTCCAAGTCAGGACAGTTGTGTGTCTCATACCTCCAGTCGATCAACTTCATTTGAAGAGGCTTGCAAAGGTGATGCAGACACGACGCCAACTAGGAGATCAAGAACCACTCATACTTTGACAATTCCCACAAATTCTCACCGAGAAATGAGGCGCTCTGCATCTGAGCAGGCGTCCCATGTTCCTCAACATGCTAACCTTATTACGGAAACTCGCAGTAAGTCATTTGACTACAGTAGTTTGTCTCCAGATCGAACCCCTGCAGGATGGAGAGCAAGGCGGAAATGCCTTCTAATGAGGCATAGTGCAGTGAGGGAACCTGAGGAGGAAGACCAATCTTCTAAAGCCATCAACACTAGATCTCCCACTCGAAGGACTAATACATCGCCTAGCTATAGCCCAGGCACCTCCTACAGTCCAACCACCACCCATCTTGTGACTTTAAGCAATACTGAACACTCATTTGGTGATAAGCAGGTCATGCAATCACAGCATGTTTTATCAGAGAATACCCAGCAGAATGCATTGCAGTTGACCCCAATGATTCACAATGATCAGCCCACAACAGTGGGAAGTCTTCTTTGTCCATCAGGTGCTGCCAGAGCTCATTATTCTTCAATGTCGACAGGACTTAAGCTTGAAATTCCAGTGGAGAATGAACTGGTGAATTCTGATACAAGGGTCAACCAACCATACCTCACTCATTATCGCCATCAGAATCTTGGTTTTGATGTTACTTCAAACCCAGAACCACTGAGACCTTTACCAGCCCAGAGAATTCCAGTCCGTCTTAATTCACACCTTCCTCATTATGCAGGCTCAATTTACACTACAGTTTCACAAACATTTACCGAAAGGCCTCAGGAACCTTGCTGCTCTGGAGTCAGTTCGGTTGCAGTGGCTTCGAAGTTTGAAATCATAGACCAACAACCAATATCTGATGGCTCCAAATCAGTAAGTGCTGGCGCAACCAAACGTGTGCTGTCCCCCACGAGCAGTGAAGAGCTCATCCCAGAAAGTGAGCAACAACAAAAACGAGTGAAAGAGGAGGACGACAATCAGGAAAATGAAAGTGGAATTGATAAAGTTTTGATCGAATGCAAGAAGGAAGAAATACTTGGTGAGCAAAGTGTCATCTTCCCTATAGAACACAAAGAACCATCATTTCCAACTCTTAACACTAACCTTAATTTTAGCTGGTGCTATCTAAACTACTTGAAGCCCAATCCATCCATACAGAGTGAACAACAAAACTCAGTCTATTCTTCATGGTGTACAAGTACCCGCAACCCATACCCTCCTGGCCTGACAAGCAAGGACATGCTAGCCCTGTTGCACTGCAGGCAGAGACATGCAGGACTCATCTACACCACGGCGGCCCTATCACCCTCGCTGGACAGGAAACAAGAAACACCTGACTCCCAAAAGCCTAACGTGACTGAGGTAAATGTAACAACTCTTGAATTTATAGTTAATGCATGACAATTCTTACACTCCAAGCTGGTCATTAGTTGTTTAACCAGCCACCATTTTCTCAAAACAACTTGACCATTTAAAACTTGAAGGAGAATGACTAATATGGTAGCTGACATTGATTTTATTAACTTGGGGGCTTATGTTTGTTTAGCTCAGTGTTTTAAAATGTATATGAGTGTTTTAGTAACATAAAAGGTTAAAATTGACTTAAAAATATCACAATTAGCTTTACAGTCCACATTCCAGTCTTTTATTCTTTTCTATTTATTTTTTTTTAAACTTACTCTTGACAACGTAAAAGTAAGTCAGATCTAATGCTGTCTGGAAAATGTTGAATGAGCCCCCCCCCCCATCTCTGTCTCCCTGGGCACCCGGAATAGGGTTGGTGAACTTGCCCGTGTCTCTCTCGAGTGTAGGTACATGCCACCCAGCCCACAGAACCGAAAGAAACCCAGCAAGCTGAGTTGACAGAGGTAGAAGAGAAAACATCGGAGGAGAAGGAGGATCGACTATCTACCTCCAAATACAGCTCACGGGTTCAGATTTGTGAGGGAGGGTAAGTCATACTAATACATAACACTTGTACAAATGCAATGTGTAAACGTAAGATGTTGTAGATGATTGCAGTATATCTTCGCTACGGTGTATGCAAGGCAGCATTGTATATACATATTTTGTTGCATTTCTTCACAATTTTCTGCAAGCAATTCAACATAAATGTCCATTCAAACGTTTTGTAGATACTTAATTCTTATGTAAACTATCTTTGTGCTGTCTATTTATGTAAACATAATACTAATTTGCAATTCATCATGAAAACAGCAAGGCCAAGTCCGATATATATGGAAGCAAGTTTCCGCCACTAAATAAAAAATAAAAAGGTAATTGCGATTTTACATCTCGCAATTCTGACTTTTTTTCTTACAAATTGCGAGTTATAGTCAAATTTTTATTTTTTCCTCAGAATTGGACTTAACTGGCAATAACTCGCAATTGTGAGACTATATCTCTCAATTCTGAGAAATTACGTCAGAATTGTGAGAAAAAAGTCAGAATTATATCTTGCAGTTCCGACTTTATTTCTTGCAATTGTGAGTTTATTATTATTTTAGTAACATAAAAGGTTAAAATTGACTTAAAAATATCACAATTAGCTTTACAGTCCACATTCCAGTCTTTTATTCTTTTCTTTTCTATTTATTTTTTTTAAACTTACTCTTGACAACGTAAAAGTAAGTCAGATCTAATGCTGTCTGGAAAATGTTGAATGAGACCCCCCCCCCATCTCTGTCTCCCTGGGCACCCGGAATAGGGTTGGTGAACTTGCCCGTGTCTCTCTCGAGTGTAGGTACATGCCACCCAGCCCACAGAACCGAAAGAAACCCAGCAAGCTGAGTTGACAGAGGTAGAAGAGAAAACATCGGAGGAGAAGGAGGATCAACTATCTACCTCCAAATACAGCTCACGGGTTCAGATTTGTGAGGGAGGGTAAGTCATACTAATACATAACACTTGTACAAATGCAATGTGTAAACGTAAGATGTTGTAGATGATTACAGTATATCTTCGCTACGGTGTATGCAAGGCAGCATTGTATATACATATTTTGTTGCATTTCTTCACAATTTTCTGCAAGCAATTCAACATAAATGTCCATTCAAACGTTTTGTAGATACTTAATTCTTATGTAAACTATCTATGTGCTGTCTATTTATGTAAACATAATACTAATTTGCAATTCATCATGAAAACAGCAAGGCCAAGTCCGATATATATGGAAGCAAGTTTCCGCCACTAAATAAAAAATAAAAAGGTAATTGCGATTTTACATCTCGCAATTCTGACTTTTTTTCTTACAAATTGCGAGTTATAGTCAAATTTGTATTTTTTCCTCAGAATTGGACTTAACTGGCAATAACTCGCAATTGTGAGACTATATCTCTCAATTCTGAGAAATTACGTCAGAATTGTGAGAAAAAAGTCAGAATTATATCTTGCAGTTCCGACTTTATTTCTTGCAATTGTGAGTTTATTATTAGCAAGGGCATCTGTTGTTGTCTCTGTTGTTATTCTGTTTTTCTACTCTGAAGCAACAGCCTGTTTCCACCACTGAATAAAAAAGGAAAAAAGTAACTGTTTTTTTGTCCCACAATTCTGACATTTTTCTCACAATTGTGAGTTTACATCTCACAATTTGGCATTTTTTCTCAGAACTGTGAGATCTAAAAGCGCAATTGCGAGTTACAAATGAACATGCAATTGTGAAAAAATAAAGTCAGAATTGTGTAATATAAACTTACAAAACTAACTTTTTCTCGCAATTGTGTTTACATCTCTCAATTATGACTTTTTTCTTGCAATTGTGAGTTTATATCTCACAATTGACTTTTTTTCACAATTGTAAGTTTATATCATTCGAGCCTGAGAAAAAAAGTCATAATTACAAGATGTAAACTCGCAATTGTGAGAAAAAAATCGTAATTGTGAGATAAAACGTTTTTTTTTATTCAGTGTTGGAAATGGGCTTCCATGGGTCTAGTGTTGCCATCTTGTGGACAAACCAATTAGCGCAAAAAAAAAATATTCAAGTTCACTGCGAGCGTGCACATGTAAAACTCGAAGTATATTTTGGGGCGTGACATATGCATTCTAGAAATTTTCATGTTTGTCCAGTTATGACCAGTAAAATTCCTTTGTATTTATTTATTTTTATTAGAGTTGCAACGATCTGGTAACCCCTTTCACAAAAGTGCTTATCAACGTGTGCATCTTGTTGCCATCTCCAGTATTTTGTTGTTAGCGTTGCTCCATCTCTTCCATTTTTTTTCAGACTGTGAAACAACAGCCTGGGCCAGTGTTGCCACCTTGTGGACAAACTAATTTGTGCAAAAAAATCAATGCACATGTCCAGCCTACACATACAGAATACATGTAATTCGAAAATTCAGACTGTGCGTGCTTATGTGACATAATGCACATTAGCCGCGTTTCCACTGTCAGGCCAAAAGCGGGCGTGCTAGTGCGTGCCAGGGTCAGTTGCATTTCCACTGTCACTTTCGGAGCTTGATCGTGCCTCGCCGGTGCTTCCTCGGGGCCAACGGCCCGGGTCTTTTGGCCCGACGAAAACCTTGGGCCAAAGCGGGCCAGCTGGGGCTAGAGGAGTGGCTATGAACAATGGCGGAGTTTCTCCGCTTCTGGAGAGTGTGACTAATTTTCAATCCTGATAAATTAATTCATTATGATCAATGTATCACTTTTTATTGTAAAACATCAATGCTTTTGGATTAAAATCTTTAACAAAGCATGCAAACAAACGGCCGCTTTTATCATGTTTGTTTTGTGATCGCGCTAGTTCCAGTGACTTATTTCTTATTAGTTTTCTGCTAACTTTTCTTTGTTGGTGGAATGATGGGGTTGCGTGACGTTGTTCCTGAGAGGCATGTAAAGACATGTTTTAGTGAAGCGCAGCGGAGCTTCTGGCCTGACGGTGGAAACGCAGCGTGATTTTGGCCTCGGTGCTACAGGTCCAAGGGTATTAGTCCCGCCTGGCCCGTTTAAAGCACTGGCTCGCACTGGCCCGACAGTGGACAAGCGGCTATTGTCATCTGTATACTGTACGCATACCGACGCATATATGTAAAAAACGATGTAAACTTTGGGCTATATTTTTTCAGCATATACTCCATATGATTAGCACATGCACACTAGAAAATGTAATCCAGTATCTATGCTATTTTATAAGTTATGGCCGATGAAATGTGCTGAATTATGAATTGTGCTGGTTTAAACCAGTATCTTGTAACCAAGTGCTTGGCAACGTGGTTGTCAATTGTTGTTGTCGCGTCTCTTCCGTTTCTTTTTCGACTGTGAAACAACAGTGTTGCCACCTTGTGGCAAAAAATACATAGATTAGTAAATAAAAAATAAGGCGCATGAAAATTCTGCCTGCTTGCATAGAGTATGTGCGTACTTTGCTAATGATGACATTTATGGCATGCTCAGTTCAAATACTGTACCTTAGCATATGCATAAAAACCGAAGCACGCTCTGTGCTATACAGGATCGAAGAGATGTTCATTAGAGTAAGTGGTTATTTTTAACGAAAGAGGGAAGTCTAAATAATATAATAATCTGAGCTATGAATTAGAACTCTGAATCAGTCTGGCTTCAAGCCTTATATGAACTACAAAAGAAGTCATACACACTACTACAAGAAAGAAATGTAAGTTTTCAAGGTTATGTAGTCTGTCATGACTGAGATCAGTTTACAGGCACACATCTTCCTAGAAACAACCATCTGTGGTGTTTCTGAGGAATGATGGCACTTGTAACACACAACATACTCTTCACAGCAGCCATCAAATTGACTCATAATTTGGCTGTGCTCTTCCACCATGCAAGTATGGTCTCTGGGGAACGTTAATACAGAGTTTAGGACACATTTCTGTCCCTTCAGAATGAAAAGGCTGAAGGTGGTTAAGGTGGTTTGTGAATCTTAAAATGGAAGCACTGAGGTTTAAGTTGATTTATGAGGCGAGTGATTTTGCGTGAAGGTTTAGAAAACCGATTTAGTAAGCGTTTCAGGTGGAGGTTAATTATGTGGTTTCTGCACAATTTACCTCTATTTAAAACACTCATGATTTATATATATAAATAGTTTTTAAGATTCTGTGACAAGACCGAAGCTCTTTCTTTAGACATTAAGTATTGAACTTAAGTGCATAACTTAACCCACACCCTGCTACAGACATGAATGTTACTTAAAAATCTAATTTTAAAATCAAATCATGATTTTTATTAGACCTGGCAGATGATAAATTGGGCAAAACATCATACATACTTACATTAAAGGAGGGACACATGCAAATCTTTTGTAGGTTCCACTTTTTAGCAATTTAACATATCCTTGCTGAATAAAAGTATTAATAAAAAATAAAAAAAATGTGCTGACCCCAAACTTTTGAATGATAGTGTATATTGTTACTAAAAAAAGTAAATGCTGTTATTTTTAACTTTTTTATTTATTTATCAAAGAATCCTGGAAAAAGTGTCACAGATTCCAAACAAACAAATAAATACATATATGCATACATACTGTATGTTTCCAACACTGACAATAAATTCAGCATATTAGAATTATTTCTGAAAAAGAACTAAAGTATATTAAAATAGAAAACCGTTACAATATTACTATTTTTACTGTATTTTTGATCAGATAAATGCAGCCTTGATGAGCATAAGGGACTTTAAAAAAACATTACAAATCTTACTTATCCCAAACGTATTGTACGGTAGTGTATGTTTGGAATGACATTTGTTATTGGATCACATTAATACAATTTTTACTGTGTGAAAAACAGTAGTCTGTTACTTTGGGAAACCACATTTTAAATAGCTGCACAGTCTAAAACTAAAACACTAAGCCTCCCCAGAATTGAACTCTATTATGACTGTTATTTTTAAGAAAGCTGGCGCACAGTTCTTGATTTGTGCTAATGTTATTGGCTATGAGCATCTGGTCGGGTCCCCCCTCCCCCCCTCTCAGCTGTTTGGATTGGCACAGACGGCTGGACTCTGGGCACAGAGCGCCATTGCAAGAACCCCAGGTTTGAGCCGGGGTGGTGGTGAAGGGGGTCGGAAGGGAGGGGGGCCCTAGTTCTTGACATTATAAATGGTGCTCTGTTTGAGGTCAAGTGGAGGCCCCGTTTTGGGACTTTCTGGACACAAACAGGGTGGATACCCAGCCAGACTACCCATGTGTGTGTGTGTGTGTGTGTGTGTGGGTAGGCGGAGGGGGTGTGTATGGATATATATGCACGCCTGGTGTCTGAAAGAGGGACTGTGCCAAGCATATCAAGCTGTTTAAGAGCACCTTTAAAAGCGTAGCATGCAGGTGCCATAGATTGGAGATCAGATCTCCCACACAGACCAGTGAGATCAGTGTATAGGCTTCTTTATGCACGTATTCCAGGCCAGAGGCTATGCTCCGCTGCTATTTTAATTAACCTAGAGGTGATGTTGAGAACTTACAGTTTCAATGTCAACCTACATGTGCTGTTTTCTGTTACATTCTGTTTGTTTAACATTAAATAAATATCGCCAGTCTAATATGATTCACCTTTTGGTTGCAGCCAGTTAAAAGGTTAGTTCACGTTGAAAATATGTGCTGATTTCGAAATTGCATGCTAGCATACTGCTCTTACTATTCCTGCCATAGAAAGAGATGGTACAAATAGTGGTACGCTAATATGCAGTTTCAAAATTCAGTATCTGTTATTATTTAATCAACAACTCCACATGTAATCTCTTGAAATACATGAGATACGAAAATAAGTGTGCTTAAATTGTATTTAATGTGCCCTTGTAGTGTACTTCAGATCTTACAAAAGTGCAGTTTAAAAAAAAACAAGAAAACCTCAAACTTGCAGGTGACATGAATCAAAAGGCATTTAATTGCACTTTCATGGCTATGTTTCTTAACGCACTTAAATACATTTTTAAAAGCACTCTTTACAATAATGTCAAATTAAAAACTTTATTTTGAAGTACATGTTAAAGCAATGTTTTAATAATCTTTTGTCAGGCTTTACAGGCGTACACTTATTTTGTGTTGATTAACATACCTGAGTATAGTTTTAACAATGTGTTGACATTACATTTAAAGTTAATCAATCGTAGAATATAGTGCACTAAAGTGCAACTTCATCATTACAAATCTGTATTTACAAATATATCCAAAGACATGACATACAAGTTTCACAAGAAATTACATATTTTAGTTTATCATAAACGCTTATCAGTACATTCAGCAGTACACTGTAACTATACACACTGTACGTATAAAGATGTGCTTAAGTCCTACTTAAGTGGGTCACTCTAAAATTCATCTAATTTGAACTGTAATGTGGTTTAACTGAATCACAATTAACAGACAATTAAGTTTCTGAAAACCTTACATTCAGTATGCACTTAAGCATATTGTTTTATTTCCATAATAAGTATAACTCTTTTTAAAAGTATGCTTATATTCTTTTTTTAGAAGGTTTCCAGCGTACTGTTATTTATAATAAGAACCAAAAATAGCAAAAGTAGTCCATACGGCTTGTGCATTATATTCCAAGTCTTCTGAAGCCATGTGATAGCTTGTCGAGGGAACAAAAATTGTGCATCAGTGGATGCAAAAATCAGTGGATTTTATTTTTCCTCCGCTCTGCAATACAACTTAAATCTAATTTAATTCAAATATCTTGTGTTTGTCACCAGGTGTAGCACATTGATCTCACATGACCTTTGACCTACATAAATATGACTCATTCGGTTATTCTAAACGAGTCTGTTGTTCAAAACTTGTGTTTTGGTTTTTAGCCCAAGTGTCCAGAATTTTTAGGATTGGCCCATAAGTTTCCTTTTGGTACCTAGCACTAATTGTGATACGTCTATGATTTTTTTTTTTTTTTACCATTTTTAGAGTTTGACCCCGTTATGCATATAAACTGCACTCTCAAAATTCTGCAATACTTCTTTCAAATAGTTCTATTCTGTTCCACAAAAGAAAGAGATTTCTGGGTTATCTGTAGTCTCATGCTCAAGTAGTTCATCTGTTATCTGTCAGTGAGGGTGACGTTCTTTCAGCTGTTATGTTGTGTTTTCCAGCTACAGGTCGAGTGAAGAGTATGTGTACGTCCGGGGCCGCGGGAGGGGCCGATATGTATGTGAAGAGTGTGGAATACGCTGTAAGAAACCCAGCATGCTGCGCAAACACATACGACTGCACACGGACGCTCGGCCCTACGTCTGCCAGCACTGCAACTTCGCCTTCAAAACCAAAGGTACTGTATGCTGCACAGCTGAGGAATGGACTTCTGTGGCATTCAGTCCACGTCTGCCCATATTACATTTCATTAATATTACTAACAGACATGTATGAATTAGATAAAAAGTCAATATAAGCCCATCTATATATCAGTGTACAACTAAAAGAGAAAGTTTTTTGCAGATATGGACATTTCACATGTACAGTCTTTTACTTCCGGTAAATATTTTGTCAATGCCATGTAAACTTATTTAAAGGGGTCATATGATGCTT
>NW_015506568.1:344592-345614 GCF_001515645.1 Sinocyclocheilus grahami
AGGAAAACTTGAAATCGCATCATATGACCCCTTTAAACTCATTTATGAAAAGCACAACAATATGTGCCCTGTCTTTCTGTTTTAGTCAGAAATGTTGTAAACACAAGAAAGATAGGGGTTTATAATGGGGCTTTATGAGGCTTATAATATATGTTATAATATCACTCGTTCTGTGACACCAGACGTTGTTTATACAGTATGCACATGGTTAAGTCTACACCTGTACCCTCACAGGGATGCACATGATATAAATGCATTTAATATTTTCTTTGGTGTTCCCATGATGAAACGGCGTTCCTCAGGGAATCTAACTAAACATATGAAGTCAAAGGCTCATGGGAAGAGATGTCCAGAGGGAACTGCTCCAGGACCAGTCCAGTGTGAGCTTGAGACAGATGAGGGAGGTGAGAGAAAACAAAATATTAAATATTAAAAATATATACAACTCTGCAATGTATATTATGTAATAAAACATTATGTAATATAGTTAAGCTCACCAAAGCTGCATTCATTTGTGATCACAAATACAGTAAAACCAGTAATATTCTGAAATATTATTACAATTTAAATTAACCGTTTGAATATATTTTCAAATGTTACGATCTTTCAGAAAACATTCTAATATGCTGATTTGATGCTAATATATGCTGAAGATTTATTATTTGTATTTAATAGATTTGTTGTTACTATTATCAATGTTGAAACCAGTTGTGCTGCTTAATATTTGATCCAAATATTAATAAAAATATACATTTTTAAAGATTCTGTAATTAATATAAAGTAAAAAAAAATGCATTTATTTGAAATAGAAATTGTTTGCAACATTATAAATGTTTACTGTCCCTTTTGATGAATTTAATGCATCTTTGCTGAATATTATTCATTTTAATATTTAGAAAGAAAAAACTTACTGACCCAAATTTTTGAATGGTAGCACACATATGTATAATTTATATCATGTCAGTTACTCAAAATTAACTTATTTTTATAGTATTGCTAGTTTAAAGCATTAAACCATTGAC
>NW_015506568.1:346585-365250 GCF_001515645.1 Sinocyclocheilus grahami
ATTAGAGCCCTGTCCCCCATACAACCTGCATCTCCCAGTTGTCCTCTTGCACTGACCGTCGGGGCCAGTGTGACTATTCAGTACCAAGCCGATAAACCCAGAGATTCAACAAAAGCCTCACCCAGCAGACTACACCTCAAGACCAAACTGGTGAGTGTCTTAATGTAGCTTTGTCTTACTGATTGGCATAGGATTTTTCACTCTTTTTTGGGGGGGGGGGCTTATTTATGGTTTCTGTGCGAAGTAACTGTAATGAAATACTGCTGAAAGACCAGTGCATTTTTATATTGGTCTGATCTGAAATTGTGGTTTCCAGTTTAAACCTGATTCGTTCCGTTTGTCTAAAAGCAAATAATGCTCCCCATAGAAAGAACAAAAAAAAACTAAACAAACAGTTTTGTTTAAATAGTATTTTTGCTGGACACCAGAGCGCTGATGTGCAAAACACATAGAATTACTGACTGCAATAAAGCTTGTGAGTTGGATTATTATTGTTGTTGTTATTATTATTATTATTTTAATAAATAGCAGCAAATGTATTGCATATTTTAAAAAGACATCACAATATACATTAAGGTTTTGAAATTTTCTTATTTATAGTTATTATAAAATTATTCTTAAAACTATATTATATTGGCTTATTAAGTAACATTTTGGCTTAAAGAAAGTATATTGATATATTGTCTTAATAATAAATCATATTTTTACTTTGCATTAATGTTTTTGTCTTTGGGAAAAGATTAAATCAAAATTAAAAGACAAAAACTATAAAAAAAAATCTGAACCAAACTATAAATATGAGTACAACTAATACATAACTGTAACAAATTTTTGTAACAAAACAAGTATTTTTAGATGATTCAAATTGTTATTTTTTTTAGTGAGTATTATTTTGTATTATTTATTATAATATTTATTAATTATTATTTATTTAGAATTAGTATTAGTATTTTTATATTTTCAAAGTAAGTTTTAGTAATTGTGTGTGTATATAACAAACTTTAATTAATTTTTATTTAAGTTTTAGTAATCTCAGTAATTTACCATTAACTGCTGCGAAGGCAATATTCTTAAATAAATGTTTTTTGTTTGTTTTTTTGGTAAATTTAAGTGTTTTCATCAGACATTTATATTGTATTTCATTCAGCTTTATGTCAATTAACTAAAATTACTTTTTAAAATAATGTTATAGTTTTAGTTAACAGTAACAACCGTGTTTTGGGATCCGAATGTTTTGATGTCAGAAAGATCAGATCATCATTTAAAAAAAAACACACCACAGAATTATGGGGATGAACAGAACAGATAAATTCAGCATTTATGTATATACTGTATATAGTTTCTTAGACTGAACCATGTAACCCCTTACCACCTCTTTTAACAAACATTCACCCATATTTCAATAGTGAGTAAACTGTGCTTTTCTAGTCTTGATAGCTAAATATGTAGATGCTTCTTTCTTTGTCTGAGCTGAAGTCCTCTTATAGAAAGATGGTTTTTATTAGCACACAAAATGTAATTAGTATGAAAACAAGACATACACATATATCCAAGATAAACATCCAAAACAAATATCCCGATTCCAAAAGCACACCGTGTGTTATTTTAGTGTCACACCTTTATTAGAAATAGAAGCCAGGCCGCCGGTCTCTACAAACAATTGAAGCCAAAACCTAAGACCCTAACCCATGAACTGATGGCTGAACTTAAATACACACACGTCTGTTTACCATCTACTGTCTGAAATACACATTTGGGATGAACCAGGACTATCTTTAGCTATAGCCGCAAAACAAGACTTACCGCACAGTTTAGAAATAACGTCCTTCACCTAGAATAAAGATGACCGCATTAGTGCTCACTCTACATGGTGATATCACTAAAAATGTCTTTCTGGCTCCTCCCTAGGAGAAGACACACAGTCCTCAGCGAAGAACCAGCATGACACAGTCTTGGCCTCCGGCACAGGGGTGTCTCTCCAGGAACATGCAGCCCAGGGAAGGCCAGCGAGTGTTAAGTCACCTGCCCCTGCACTCGCAGCCCCAGGTGATGATTCCCAGCCTCAGCCTCACCATTCCCATCGGCGGCATCCAGATGGTGCAGCCACGCTCCAATATGCTGCTCCGCAGCGCATCTCTGAACCACAGCGTGGCCCAGATGACGGTCACCGTGCTGACGAAGGAGAAAGGGGCCGATGGGAGTCCTGCGGGCGAAGTTCCTCATCGCAGAAATCAGCTGATAGTGTTCACGGAGCCTGCGGTGGAGATGAGCTCTAAGAGCGACGCTTCCTCCGATGAAGACAAGGAGCAGATCCGGGGAGTGGTTCAGGCAGAGCTCGTATCAAAAAAGAGGGAGGTTCCCAGTGTTCCCATGACCACCTGGAAGAGCATCTCTCAAAGAAACAACAGAAAGCATTCTCGAAGTCCCAAGAAAGCTCAGCCGGTGGACGCTTCAAGAACATCCATTTGTTGAAGGAAAAGTTCAGCCAAAAATGAAAATGTTGTCATGATTTATGCACACATTTGTCATTTCAAACCTGCGTGTTAGGCACAATGATCAGTTTTGCTCTTTCAACACAAAAGCTTTTGGTATTGGCCAACAGGGTTGGAAATTAATGGGAGCTTGGGGCAAAATACAACCAAAAGGAACAAAAATGCCCCCAAATTCAAAATAAGGGGGCAAAAACCGCCCCTGCACAATGAAACTAGTGAAGTACGCCCATCTAATCTTCCAATTTATATTCGAGTATAAATACTGCCTCCATTGTTAGTTCTTTCGGCATCCCTCCTCCTCCCCATCTCCACCTTTTATGCATATTTATTTATTTATCTTTCTGTCTATAGGGGGGCTATCGGAGCTCGAGTAGAATAGTCTCTCTGAGCCCTCCATTGCAGACATCAAGCCAAATCTGTTTACCGCTAATGCTAAGATTATATGGGCCCACGAACTCGTGAAACTATATTATGGCTGTAATGTGAAAATGAATGAAAAGTGTTGATTTTGGCATTACGTTTAGCTCTCATATTGCATCAGATTTCTTCTGTGTTTTTTTGCAGAATTGAGCATCATAACCAATCACACATTTCTGTTGAGCTTATGAATGCAATCACCAATCAGAGGTGTTCAGATTGGCTTAGATTAGATTTTGTTCAGTGTTCACATTCACGGTAACACTTTACAATAAGGTTCATTAGTTAAACATTAGTTAATGTATAAACTAACATGAACTAACCATGAGCAATACATTTGTTACTGTATTACTAATCTTCACTAACGTTAGTTAATAAAAATACAGATGTTCATTGTTAGTTCATGTTAGTTCACAGTGCATTAACTAATGTTAACAAGATTTTAATAATGTGTTAGTAAATGCTGAAATTAACATTAACAAAGATTGATAAACGCTGTATAAGTGCAGTTCATTATTAGTTCATGATAACTAATGTAGTTAACTAATGAACCTTATTGTAAAGTGTTACCACATTCACTGACTGAAGTGTGCTCTCTTGTCAAATACTCGGATCACAAACAACACTGTGCAGATGCAATACAAAGAGTCTTGATTTTCGAATGCGTAAACGGCAATAAACTAATTTATAAACGGATGTTAAGCTTGTTTTGTCTGTGTAGCCAGATTATGACGTGCAGTTTTCTCAAACATTTAAGACAATACAGATACATTTAATAAGGTAATTAGATTTGTTTTTTTTTACAAAGGTAAAAAAAAGACCCTAAAAATCCCCAAAGGCAAATATTGCCCCTTTGGGGACGTTTACACGACAATGTTTTCAACCAAAAACTGGAAACTTTTTATGCATTTTGACTGTTCGTTTACACGACGACGGTGTTTTGGGGACTGAAAACACATATTTTGGAAAACGGGTTTCAAAGTGCAAGTTTTTGAAATCGCCACCGTTATCGTTTCCGTGTAAACACCCCAAACGGGAATCTTTGAAAACAGTGACGTGTTAGGCATGTAGATGTGCGCAGTACGTGACGATTTTAAAGATAAGCGCGAACAAACATACACAACAATGACGGAGTACATGATACTGTTGTTGCTGCTCAAGAGTTTGCTAACGCTTCTTCAGCAAAGTGTGGATTTACTTCACCAATATTATAATCGTCATATAATCGTTACTTCCCGACAGGTACTGTTTACTAACAAGGTGACAGCGCCAACTACTGGCCTGGCATACGTAATACAGCGTTTTTGGCCATTACGCGGATATGTGTAAATGCAAATCGTTTTGAAAACATTGTCGTGTATACGTGAAACTTTTCAATGACGCAAGGGATAAACTTTTCCATTTTGACTACACCGTTGTCGTGTAAACGTAGCCTTAGCGGAAAAGTTAATTTCTGACCCTGTTGTCCAACATGTAAGATATTTCATCATGAGCTATTTTTTGAAGATACTTGAATCGCAAGGGAAGATTCTCACTGAATAACAACTTAAAGGGCTCTTTAATTAAACTATGATTTTATGGAAAATTCGTTTGAAATTTTTCCTTGTTAGTCCAAAACAGCTTTTATTGAAACCAAGCTGCCAAAAGAACTACCTCTGAGTTTTTATGACGTAATAGACATGAAAACATCAGCACTGTTCAATTCTACATCTTTGATTTTTTGGGGGGCCCGCCCACAGGCAGGTGAAATAATAAAACAGGATCATAGTTTTTTCAGACTTTGCGAACAGACTTTTACAGAAAGACTATGGACCCAACAGTAATGCCACAAAATGTAAGCGTGTTAATGTTAATGTAAGGACTCATTTACAGTCAGATGTTCTTTTGTTAATTGCTGTTTTTGTGGTAGTGAATCAAGCCTTTTTTCCAGACTTGTCCTGCATGGGATTTCTTAATTTCCTTAAAATATCTGGGAGACTGTAGAGAGGGTTTTTGCTCTCTACAGTCTCAGAAAAAAAGGTACAAGAGTACTAAAATGCACCTTTTGGGGTTCAAAGGTACAAAGATGTTTCCAATGAGTTAACCATGGCAGCTGTGATATTAAAAACGCAGTAAAAGTTTTCAAAAGAGTTTCACATGTAAAGTTGTGGAACAGTTATAGCAGTGGGCGTTTACAGTGAAGTCTTAAAGGAGACACAGCCGAGTGTTCAAATCATAGGCTTAAAATCGAAGTAGAAAATAGCCCTTTATCTCGAAATTATCACAGTTTTGGTGTAAAATAAATTCTGTTAACATTATAAGCGCAGCTCAGGAAGCATAAAATACTGAAAAATGCAGCATGGCTTCAGGAGACTTGGAATACGTGACATGATTTGTGTTTTATAGGATGCTTTTTGCAGCATTCTGCCTAAACGCTGTATAAGTGCAGTTCATTATTAGTTCATGATAACTAATGTAGTTAACTAATGAACCTTATTGTAAAGTGTTACCACATTCACTGACTGAAGTGTGCTCTCTTGTCAAATACTCGGATCACAAACAACACTGTGCAGATGCAATACAAAGAGTCTTGATTTTCGAATGCGTAAACGGCAATAAACTAATTTATAAACGGATGTTAAGCTTGTTTTGTCTGTGTAGCCAGATTATGACGTGCAGTTTTCTCAAACATTTAAGACAATACAGATACATTTAATAAGGTAATTAGATTTGTTTTTTTTTACAAAGGTAAAAAAAAGACCCTAAAAATCCCCAAAGGCAAATATTGCCCCTTTGGGGACGTTTACACGACAATGTTTTCAACCAAAAACTGGAAACTTTTTATGCATTTTGACTGTTCGTTTACACGACGACGGTGTTTTGGGGACTGAAAACACATATTTTGGAAAACGGGTTTCAAAGTGCAAGTTTTTGAAATCGCCACCGTTATCGTTTCCGTGTAAACACCCCAAACGGGAATCTTTGAAAACAGTGACGTGTTAGGCATGTAGATGTGCGCAGTACGTGACGATTTTAAAGATAAGCGCGAACAAACATACACAACAATGACGGAGTACATGATACTGTTGTTGCTGCTCAAGAGTTTGCTAACGCTTCTTCAGCAAAGTGTGGATTTACTTCACCAATATTATAATCGTCATATAATCGTTACTTCCCGACAGGTACTGTTTACTAACAAGGTGACAGCGCCAACTACTGGCCTGGCATACGTAATACAGCGTTTTTGGCCATTACGCGGATATGTGTAAATGCAAATCGTTTTGAAAACATTGTCGTGTATACGTGAAACTTTTCAATGACGCAAGGGATAAACTTTTCCATTTTGACTACACCGTTGTCGTGTAAACGTAGCCTTAGCGGAAAAGTTAATTTCTGACCCTGTTGTCCAACATGTAAGATATTTCATCATGAGCTATTTTTTGAAGATACTTGAATCGCAAGGGAAGATTCTCACTGAATAACAACTTAAAGGGCTCTTTAATTAAACTATGATTTTATGGAAAATTCGTTTGAAATTTTTCCTTGTTAGTCCAAAACAGCTTTTATTGAAACCAAGCTGCCAAAAGAACTACCTCTGAGTTTTTATGACGTAATAGACATGAAAACATCAGCACTGTTCAATTCTACATCTTTGATTTTTTGGGGGGCCCGCCCACAGGCAGGTGAAATAATAAAACAGGATCATAGTTTTTTCAGACTTTGCGAACAGACTTTTACAGAAAGACTATGGACCCAACAGTAATGCCACAAAATGTAAGCGTGTTAATGTTAATGTAAGGACTCATTTACAGTCAGATGTTCTTTTGTTAATTGCTGTTTTTGTGGTAGTGAATCAAGCCTTTTTTCCAGACTTGTCCTGCATGGGATTTCTTAATTTCCTTAAAATATCTGGGAGACTGTAGAGAGGGTTTTTGCTCTCTACAGTCTCAGAAAAAAAGGTACAAGAGTACTAAAATGCACCTTTTGGGGTTCAGAGGTACAAAGATGTTTCCAATGAGTTAACCATGGCAGCTGTGATATTAAAAACGCAGTAAAAGTTTTCAAAAGAGTTTCACATGTAAAGTTGTGGAACAGTTATAGCAGTGGGCGTTTACAGTGAAGTCTTAAAGGAGACACAGCCGAGTGTTCAAATCATAGGCTTAAAATCGAAGTAGAAAATAGCCTTTTATCTCGAAAATTATCACAGTTTTGGTGTAAAATAAATTCTGGTAACATTATAAGCGCAGCTCAGGAAGCATAAAATACTGAAAAATGCAGCATGGCTTCAGGAGACTTGGAATACGTGACATGATTTGTGTTTTATAGGATGCTTTTTGCAGCATTCTGCCTAACATGCTGGTTTGGATGCGAGGGTGAGTAAACGACGACAGAGCTTTATGTTTTGGGTGAACAATCCTTTTATGGGTCTGTCAGATCTTGGGTAGCAGAGAAAATGTCTCGGACCATGATTCAAGTCATTGGACTAAGCTTTGCTGAATAATTTTTGATGTATATTTGCTTGTCTGCAGTCCACATTTTACATAGACCTACCACACATGCGCATTTGTGTGTGTGTGTGTGTGATATGCGGTGTGAAATGAATACATTTTATTACATGTATAATAATAAAATAATACATATATATATAAATGAGGTGCCAATAAAATCCAAGTCCCATTTTCACATGTTATTGTGTTACAGCATGGAAGCATTTAAATAAGGAATTTTCCACTCATCCTGAAGAAAACATATCTATATCTACTGTAAATCTTATTAGAAATCCTACTGTTTTTATATGCATTTATACTATATTCTATGGCATTGCAGCATCTGTTTTTCTTTGTTGTATGTGATGGCCAGCATTTTAAACACTCATGCATCTCCAGTAAATAGGCTAGAATGTGGTCGAACCCAGAAGATGAACGGCTCTGCTTGATGGTTCAGTTGTTCTTGTGGTGTTGATTATTTAGATGTGGGAAGTTGTGATGTAATCTTTCAGACAGGACAAAGTATTATCAGAACTGTAAGAGTAACATGAATTTACATTAAAAGATAGTTCCAAGAGTCTGTTGTTGCTCTACCGATGTTTATTTCATTCGATAAACTATGCACAAAATGTTCCTGTGTTCTGTCATATTTATATCTCAGACTATATGCAAATATATTGTTAATTCATGGATTAGCATCTTCACGTTTCTATTAATTAACGCTGTTAATAGCATTCTTGTTTACAAGTGTAAACATGCAACTGTTTAATTGGACCATTTTTAGCTTTGGTAATGTTATATGTAATTTAAAACACATTAATTAGCATTTGTATGATTAAGACTATACAGTGATTTTCTATCATTTCAGACCAAGAGTAGCCGTCTCAGCCAGTGAATGGCTTTGGTGTTTAAAGGATAAGACATCTATTCTTGTTAAACATCATTATCTTCCAGCTAAGGGGGTCACGCTAACCAGCAAAACTGTGCACTTAACCTCGTACTTGTTATTTTTGACTCCACTTGAAGACGCTGTTAGTGTATGATTTTAGGAATAGGTTCAGAGGAAATATTGCCCCCTGCTGGCGCGTGATCATAGCGTGTCTACTCTCAGCTTGCCACTAGATGACGCTGTAAATGCGCTAATATAGACAAGTTCCACATAGGCCTAGTGTGTGTGTGTGTGTGTGTGTGTGTGTGTGTTTACTGGTCCTCAATAATTTTCAAAATATTTAGATGTAAATATAGCGTTCTGCACATGTTTCTGTGATGGGTAAGTAGGGGTTGGGTTATAGGAAATATCATAAACCTGATGGAAAATCAATGAAAGTCTATGCAATGTCCTCACTGCGATGGCCGAATAATGTATATGCATTATGTGTGCGCGCATTAATAATGTAATGCATTATGTGTGCGCGCTTTAATAATGTAATGCATTATGTGTGCGCGCTTTAATAATGTAATGCATTATGTGTGCGCGCATTAAACAGGCTATATAATGTAAATATATTGGCCTATATTCCACCATTTTTTGTTTTTATGGTTGTGCAACTATTCTGTCATAAAAATGTATGCACATTTAAGAGCACTTATAATTGGACGTTGATCCTTTTAATGACATTCATTGTTATTTAGAAGAAGAACAAAAAATACATCTACTGACTGACATGAGCGCTTTATTTATTTATTTTTTTACTTTCTCTAATTCATTCAGAATAATACAATAAAATATAATTAAATATTATAAAATTAAATTAAATAAAAAAAATATATAAAAAGTGAACCGCCTGTATCCACAGCAACACTGTTACAGGTCTGGCTAGGTGTCAGTATTGGCATAGGTTTACTGATGTTTATTTACAATATGCAGACAAGTGAGGGTTTATCAGTAAAACCCCCATGAAGCCTGAGTTCCAGACCTTAGATCGTCAAAAGCTGTTTACGTTCTTAACTGTGATGCAGGTCATAGCTCACACCAGAGGAATGCACAGGAAACACGGAACTGGACTGTGTGTGTGTGTGTCTGCACTATCATCTACCATCATTACCCTTCTTAAACATTTGCCAAAAACTGAATCATCTCTTGCAACATTCCAAGAAAGTGAATGCATTTTTCATTGTTTGGAATTCCTCAAACACCTCTGTTACAGGGGGCATAAAAATAAGCCATTAAGAAAGCCATTCTAGCTGCTGGCAGCCTGTGATAAGCATGCATTTTGCAATTTTAAGGGTGTGCTCACCTGTTCCAAAACACCTTGAACAGTGTCATGTTTGACGGCAGAATGCAGTATACTCATCAGATAAGATATTACTCACATAAGGAGGGTTAGTGATTTGACCAAAACTACACTCGTCCTGCACTGTTACACCCAAACCACCACCTACTGCATTAGCAACCACATACAACACATCAGCAAATTATATCATGCATATTTTATTCACAAAATGAAAGAGAGAGCGTAGAGGAATCCCTTGAGAAAAAGAAGGACACTGTTAAAGAAGTACTTACGGAAATAATACACTTCAAAAGAATATACTTAAGTGTGAACTGTAATGTTGTTAAACACTGTGTTAATGTTAACTGCATTTAAATGGAAATGTAGCGTTTAACCTTAGATTACAGTAAATGCAGTTAGCTTAGACTTGAGTGCATCTTTATAATGACTTCAGTTGTCTTTGATGTATGGTTAAAGTTATTGCTGAATGCACTTATAGTAAACTCAAAAGAAAATCATTTCTATTGAAACTTGATATATATCTAGTATTCTGTTGGAACTTTTAAATATTTAAATATATTTGTAAGCACATTTATAACGACGAAGTTGCAGTTTAGCTCATTTAGTGCATACACAATGTTTTATTTGAAAATAATATCGAATAACACTACAGTTAGAAAATGAAAATCAAACTGCATGTGTTTTAGAATGTTAGTCAACACGTCAACATAAGTGCACAGCTAAAGAGTTTTAAACCAAGGATTTGAAAAGCACTTTAATCAAACTTTTATTTTGACATTACAAAGTGCACTTTTTAAAAGTGTGTTAAGAAGCATGAACGTGTACACGCTTTAAGTTCACTTCAGTGGCCTTTTATTTCTCTAATATTATATTATCTGCAAGTATACAGTTATACTTTTTTGATCTGAAGCACACTACAATTGCTTATTCATGTGCCCTTCTTTTTCACAAAGGAAAAATTAAAATAATTCACCCTCACATTGTTCCAAACCTGACGTTTTTTCTTATGCGGAACAAAAAAAAAAAGGTCCATTCATTGAAAGTCAGTGGGGTCCAAAAGAACTCCATTGGGCCCCAATCGCTTTCACTGTATGAAAAAAGACTATCTTCCTACGATTGTGTATTGTCATACATGTCTCTGGTATGTCTTAATATGGGTCTATGTGGAATATCATGCATCTCAGTTCCAAAGCTGAGTTTCAACAATGACATCATTATTCCTGTAGCATCGTTAAACGAATGTTGCATGTCATCTTTGTTGTTCTCTCTCTCTCTCTCTCTCTCAGTGACCAGTTTTGGTCAGGAAAGTCTAAAGGAGCACATAAGGTGTCAAAGTGCAGTGGAGCAGCACATTCCTGAGAGCTTCCTGAGGAATTCCACAGGCGCTTTCAGTAGTTTTTGTGTTTGTCACATTCCTCCAGCGAGCCACCGCGCTGAGTGGAAGAGGAAATGGATAAGGCCACATTGTTAGATTGTGACTGAGCCAGAAAAACAGAGAGCGAGTCTGCGGCGGAGTACGGTGACCAGAGCAATCATTAACTTATTATGAAGCACAATAATATGTCTCAGGATAAATCGCTTTATAAACGTCATACAGCATAATTAATCTCATTCTTATTGGCTCTTAGTTCATAAATCTGACATGCATGACATACATTTGCTTGGAAAACAAAGATGATGCAATCACACAAGGTGGGCCATAATCCTTAAAAATCTCGATTTATCTGAAAAACGTAACAACTTAACAAACATTTGCTTTAGTTATTGTTTTATGTTTTTGACCTCAGCAGGACAAATAATCTGCGAGGTGCCATTGTTTAGTGGACTGTGACATCACTCTGGCATTTCCTGACCCCCTGCAGTGACTTTTGAATGTTTCATATTTTTCCAGTTCATAGCGGGTGGAACAGTCGCTGTATAAATATCATAAATTCAGTTTTATTCTTTGTGGGTATTATGCAGGGTGTTTTTAAACTAGCCTAAAAAGTATATGCAGCGTCATGTTTTGCTTGGTTTTATATTTTCAAGGCATATCCATGCATTTTATTTATCATAAATAAAAAATAAGCATGCATACAAATAAATAAAGTTAACAGTAATATACAGTGGGTACGGAAAGTATTCAGACCCCCTTAAATTTTTCACTCTTTGTTATATTGCAGCCATTTGCTAAAATCATTTAAGTTAATTTTTATATATATATATATATATTAGATACACGTTCTGTTTGAATAATTATCAGGTCCTATCTGTCATTATCACTGCACACTTATTTATTTTATAGAGTTATAATAAGGAAAAAATGGATATTAAGAGCACACACTAGTTGTGAGAGGATCTTGCACCTGTTGTTATTCCAGCACACATTCCCAGCGTGTAATAAAATGTCTTCCTCTAGTTTACAATATTTTGCATATTTGAATCTGTGACATTTGTTAACGGGTGTGCTGATATGATTAATGACAGACAAATGATGCTGCCATTATCTTGTGTAATTTGCATATTTTGTGAATGTTATCTCATTGGTAAAATACATAGGGTGGCTTCCATGCCTACGATTTAGAAAAATGTCAGTTGAGACGCATTATATATGTTAAAACAATATTGAGAAGGAAGATATTACTGCTCAGACACTGATCTCATCTGATATGGTAAGACTTTAGTTTAGGGACAAGTTCTTACTGTTAACTAACTGTGCTTATTATCATGCATATTACTAGCTGTTTATTAGTATTATAAAGCACCTATTAATGCCCTGTTCTGCATGACCGTATCAGGGGGAGTTTACTGAGGCTAAAGTAGTAGTAGTTAATATAAGATACTATATATCTTACTGTATATAGAGATTACACTGAACAGTTCTTCTTTTACAAAATATCTATTAGATTGGTGTGCGCTTTTACTGTGAAATGTTGCATTGGCATGTTTTTCAGCTTGATATCAATACTAAATCATGGCAGCACCCACTCCGTATCCACAATCTGTGTTCCTGGACTTGACTGGATATCCTGCACATGCACTATCAGTCCTGCTTTTTCCTCCGGAGGGGGGTTTCTGCACTGATGTGCAGTCTATCCCGGGACACATGCAAAACATGCCATTAAACACTATCTCCAGTGACGATGACAGCACACGGCCTCCCCTGTGGAAATAAAAGTTTCCTGTTTCTGTGACACTGACTCGTCCAGGGGGAGTCACTGACATCAGCGGATGTCTTTCATTCTCCCCTCCACCTCGCTCAAGCCTGCAGCCAATCAGGAGGCAGGAATTCCTGGACTCAGTGTTGCGTAACAACCAGTGGGTGGAACTTCAGCGAGGATAAATGAAGGCGGGCAGGTTGAGTTGAACACAAGCACCTGTCAGTCTCTCTGTGGACTGCAGATACTAACTGTATACCATCACTTAACTGGATTTAACAGACGTGTTAAACTCTCGAGAATGGCTTGCTCACTGTGGACTGCTGTCTTCATCTCAGTGACACTCTGTGTGCTGCAGCAAGGTAAGACACTTTTACCTTTTATACCTTTCCACAGCACGTGTGTTTTCTGTGGTTAATTTTATGCAGCCCAAATTGAAATTTTGCTTCTCATATTTTTTAATAATCAGTCTGCATATAATACTCATATTGTCCTATAAGACTCTATATTCTCCTGAACTTCACTGGTGGCTATCAGCCAAACCTTCACACACACACAAAGAAAATCATCATGCCTTATTATCTTTACAGATAAGCTCAGCAGTTATTATTGAGTGTCATATCTATATAGAGTACTGTATATTTGTGTATTGATCAGATTAAGCGGAAATAAATTTCAGAAACGTACAATATGGAATAATACCAGAATTTGTGCCGTTGGATCAGTAAAAAGTACTTTTGGTGGTGTAACCTAACGTGTACAGGTTGATTTAGTCATATAAAACTTCAATAGAGTCAGTAAATTTGGATGTTACTACACGAAGTATATCTAAGGTTGCCAAATAAACATTTGGGGAATAGCTTTAATCATAGTGTCTGTGTTTTCTAGGGTTTGGATATCCACTATCCGATCAGTCCGAAGCATCAAGCAATCCACCTGCTCTCAAACGGGTCCGTACCAAACGCTGCTCCTGTAGCAGCTGGTCAGACAACGAGTGCATCTATTTCTGCCATTTGGACATCATCTGGGTCAACACACCGAAGTGAGTACGTCTACGATGACAAAGGGTGAATGTAGGGAGTAGAATCCATAATATATCTAATTGTAATCACCTGTAGACCCCCAAAATAGGACTCCTTGTTTGCACGTGTTCGCTCGCAGTGCTCTGTTAACCCTCTCCCTCTCGTCTCACTACAGTAAGATCGCTCCTTTCGGTCTGGGAAGCCCTCTGTCCCGTCGCCGGCGCTCCACGGGCCGCTGTGAATGCGCCAATCCCGCCGACCGGACCTGCTCCAGTTTCTGTCGCAGCAGGTGAGCCCAGACTCTGCAGCCTCCAGCTCCACCCTGAAGATGAAATCAGACAGATACGTGTCCTTTCGTCTGTCACGGATGCCGTATCGGCAGCCATGTGTGACCTGCGGAGATCAGGGCAGCTTGTGTGTGTGTGTGGGGGGGGGGGTTCAGCTAACTCTTCTCTGAGATGAAGGCAAATAAGGGAGTGAATGAGAAACCGTCTAATGACTGAAGCAGTTATGAGTCACCAAATCGAAAGACAGCTATTTTTGGACAAGTTTAATAGTATCTGAAGATTCCTGTGGTTGTTCAGGGATGGCATTAGCCCTTGTATTTATGTGGGAGAGACATCTGGTTTCACAAGAGCAAGTCACTAAATAAAGTAGATTGTATTCAAATAAAATCCAGTCTAAGTTTGGACACATGTGAATGACCAAATTTGTAACTAGTGAATTCAGTATGTAACCTTATTCTCAAATTGTATTTGCAGTTCAGAAAATCCAGATATGGAGATCGTGACCCAGTTTGATGACCGGTCAAATCCCCTTGGCAAAACTAGCGATTATTTACTGTCATCTCTCAGGTAAATCATTTTCTGTCAACATAAGCACATTTAGCACATGCTTTTGCTTCAGTGAACAGAAAATACCCTGCTTTGGGGCTAAACTACGTGTTATTTTCATTTGCAGGAAGGCGAGTAAATACAACTTCGTGACAGCCTCACGATCGGCTTCAACCCAGAAGAAATCCAGACTCAGGAATCTCTCAACCAGTTAGAGAGAGATGAGGTGATGGTCGTCTGATGGAGCGCCTGAGCAAAGTCCCGGATGAAGAGGATCTGCCTCGTGAGAGGAGGATGGATTGACTGAATTCAAGACCGCCGAGGCACAAACCCTCAGGTACTTCAGCTGAACAGGAGCAGAACGGTCCGAGTAAACGATGATTTAGGTGGTGGAAAGAAGAACAGATCACCTTCTGCACCAGTGAAATGGTGGCATTTCCAAACGAGTGAGTTAAAAACAGCAGAAGTACTGCAAACAACATTTAAGTTTGTCATCTTTGAAGCTATGGTGGGGAAAAATGAAAGACAATTAAAAATGAAACCCCTTTACCCCTGCCTGATACTGTGTAATCTCTATTCCTGACACTGAATATTACATTTTTGTATTACCCTTTATTTATTAGGGTTTCTCTGTATCAGAGCTTAATTTGATTATTTATTTATTTATGTATTTATTTTGGGGGGAAATTATCTGATGCTTTCTGTGATCAACTGCTCGAGAAAGCGTCCAAATGTTTTTAAAAAAAGGAATGTTTATCTGTTCTCTTCCTTTATTCCAGTTTTCCTCATTTTCCCTTCAGTGAAGGCGGAAGTATTTATTGCATACGTTCAGTGGAGTGTGTTTATTGTTCGGATACCAGCAGGTCTCAATAGCTCAAAGCTTGCCAAAAAATGCTGTTCTTGTTTTCCTAAAGTCAAACCCGGCTGCTACTGTCTGCCAGCTTTATTATATAAATACTGTAGTACTGTGTAGACTTCCCATTACTGCCTCAATTAAATGCAATCTGTTCATGACTACTTTAATTATACATACAGAGTTTTGACTATTGCCATATATGCATTTAGCTCTGCTGTACCTGTTCTTGTTTTCCTCGTGTGAAGAAAAGGACTATTAGTTACTCCCAGATACTTGAATGTTAAACTTGAATTGCTTGCAACCAGCTGTCAGTTTGTTAACTTATTTAATTTATTTAATGAAGTGTATTTTTTGTATTATTGTATCTGTTAATAAACAATATACTACCGAATAACAAAGAAGTCATTTTAACAGTTTTCTGTGTTACATGGCTGTTGAGTCAATCGTGTTCAGATGTGTAAAATATCACATTGCACTTCTTGTTAAACATTAAACTCCTCCACATAATAAATCTGACACCTCAACAGTACATTACACTTTACAAACCTACTTTTACCTAACCCTAACCACAAAAACTAATCTAACACAATCTCATAATGGCCAATGACTTCATGCATAATTTGTCTGATCCACTTGTGTGGGTTGTAAATGCATGAGCAATACACTTTCGATCAGGAAGGTTCTGTGTGCTCTATTATGTATTTTCTGAGGTGTGTATAAACTTTGTCGATTTTATTGTCAGCAAAATCACATCAGGCAAATTTATGGAATATGCACATATATACATAAAAAAAAAAGATTTGCAGATGCACATATTTAGATGTCTTATGTGACTTCTGCTTACATATGTCATTTTATTGCTCGGCCAACGTCATATTTCATACATTAAGATCCCCTTGATAAATGTAGCACTTCGGAGAACTGTGAATTCCACATGTGCATCCAAACAGGTGCACAACATACTTTTCTTAAAAGTCAGCAGAGAGGTTAGCTGTAGGTGAGGCCAGAGCATTTGTGTTATTTCTTTTTTTAAGCAGCGTTTGACAGTCGTCTGGGATGGTATTTTATCTTGTTGAGATGTGCAGTCTCTTTGTCTATCAGCCCGTTCCAGCTGCCCAAATGTTTACTCAACACGTGCAGTTTTGGAATTCCGAGGAACACTTGAGGTCCCTTAATGCAGGAGGAAAGCCTCATGATGCGGGTCGATCTATAGAATTTGGCTTATGTAAAATGTGTGGAATTCCTTACATTATTATTATTATGGGTTACTATAGAGCAACTAACGGAGCCATCAGTTGATTACAGTTTATATTAGATCAGCTACATGATGTGCTCATTAATCAATCAGATTAACCACAATTACTATGACATTTGTTATTACAAATTATTGAATCATTGGATGGTAAGAAAATCTCTTTTTACAAAAAAGGGATATTATATTAATTAATGACAGAATTTTCATTTTGGGGTGAACTAACCCTTTAACATTCAAATTAACTGTTGACTTTTTAAAAGTTGTAAATACATATTTTTAGAGTTTAGTTTTACAAGAAAATACTTTCTGAATTCAAAAATGTAAAAATATCATATTTACCTCCATGTTACCTGTTATTTCTTTGTAACTGATTATAAAATTTACTAGCAATTTCATGAGTGAAAATTGCTTCTACACCGATTTTTTTTTCAGTGTAAATACCAACAATAAGAGTGGTTTTAGTAAGTTTTCAATCTTGATTATTTGGTAACACTTTAGTATAGGAACCAATTCTCATTATGAACTTATTAGCATGCCTATTAATACCATATTGGCTGTTTATTAGTACTTATAGCACATATGCTGCATGACCATATTCTACATCCCTAATCCTGCCCAATACCTAAACTTAACCTTCCTTACTATTAATAAGCAGCAAATTAATGGTTTGTTAATGGCGACAATTGGACCTTAAAATAAAGTGTGACCACAAATTGAAATGTAGAATTTTACACCATTATGTGCAACTAGGCCTCAATTAGAGTGAAATGAACTTTCCCCCCTTCATCTGTCTTTCTTTCTTCAGCAGAGATGAAAGCACCTTGTGCTCACACAGCTCTTTGAGAGTAAACAGCTGACTAAGTGTAAGAAAAAACAGGATGCCGTCTGCACATTCCCGTCGCATTCCTCCAGACGCACAGTTAACGAACTATAGGAGAAAAAAATGGAAACAGTGGAAAAACACTCGGTGAGAGGAACATATGTGGCTGGGACGGAAACTGATTACGACTAAATTGTTGTGGTTGTCATAACACCGTGTGCTTTGTTTTAATCTTTTCCTTTGTGTTCTCTAAGATTTTTTGTGCTGTTTAGGCCATTAGCAGTGGATGCAGCTGCATGTATGTCTGCAGGTTAGCATGCATTCATTTTAAGGACATTTTATCTTTTCTTTGCTCCTTTTTTTTCAGACTGGGGTGACAACAGCAGACTGAAAGTTCCTAGTCTTCCTTCTCTTTCATTGCAGGGATGTGTGTTCGCTATACATTAGGGACAAAATGTCCTCAGAGCTTAGCTAAATCTGGCAAAATCTAATTTTGGGGTTGTCTTCTCAAAAGGGGACAATGCAAATGCAGAGCACTTCTTTTAGGGGTAGAATTAGTCCGCAATAAATACACTGTAAAAAATAAATGCGTAAAATAACAGAAAAAGTACTGGCAGCTCATTACACATGACATTATCCATTAATTTTACGGACATTTCTATTAACTCTATTAAAAACACAATGCAATGAAGTGTAAAATTCAAAATACCGGTAAAACACCTGTAAAAAATAAATATGGAAAAATTCCTTCAAATTATACAGTATATTGTGCCCTATTTTTACAGATTTTTTTTTAAGTGTATAATTGGCCCTATGTATATGTTGGGGGGACAGGGATCAGGTATTGATTTATTTGTGGGAACTAAATGTCACAACAGGATTATTAAAACTTTACAGAACCTACATGCGAGGATAAAAAAAGAAAAAAAAAGAAAACACATTTACAAGCAGATTAAATTATGTCTTGATCATATTTGTAAATTAGTTTTTTTAGTTTAAAAAGTCATGTTAGTTGTACTTTAAGTCCTAATTTGAAATATAAAAACAGTAAAAGTCAATATGAAGTCTCCATCATGATATCTAAATTAATGTGTAGCGAATTTAGCTCAACGACAGGAAATATGAATAATTAA
>NW_015506569.1:0-825 GCF_001515645.1 Sinocyclocheilus grahami
GTGTGTGTGTGTGTGTGAGAGAGAGTGTCGAGGGTTCAGATGCTGGACTATGATGAACTGGTTCTGCTTCTCCAGCCGTGACATGTTGCTATTTATTCACCGTCTGAGTTCTGACTCTTTCGAGCGCAGAGGCCACAAACCTGCAGAAGTATTCAGCGATCGGCATTCAGGCCGCTCAGAATAAACCGCTTGTACACGTGGATCTTGACGAGATCCAGAGCGACTGACCGAGGTCAGCAGATGAACATGAAATAATGTCCGATAACGAGCAGATGAAGGTTTGCAGGAGTTTAATTGTGATAAACAAGGACAAATGAAGTGATCAGATTTACTGCTGCATCACATTTAAAACCACTCATGTCTTGTCTGGGAACATTGTCATCTGACTACTCATTCTTGTAACTATTAAGAAATGCAGATTATCAAGAAATTCAGGCGCCGTCATGATTTTAGATTTGAGTAATTGTGAATATGTGAAGTTGTCAGTTTTGTGTAAATATCTGGGCAGACCGGCCCGTTGTCAGAGAGCGAGAGGATGTTAGTAGCAAACCCATGACACACAGAAGCACATGTATTTGTGAATAGGTGTCTGGGCTTAATCGATCAGACAGTGATTATTTAAAGGAAGAGATTGATTGGTCGTATGCAAGCGTGGAGGCGGGGCTCAGTAGCGACGCAGATGTGGGTTGGGCTTGAGCTGCTGAGCGCTGAAGTACGTTTGATAGGCCATCTGTGATCCGTAGTGCAGCGCGAACAGACGACAGGGCGAATAATCCTCACAGATCTCGGCCCGCTGCTCAGCTGGAGACTTCAGCCTGAAACACA
>NW_015506569.1:2098-2975 GCF_001515645.1 Sinocyclocheilus grahami
ACACAGTGAAGAGCGACACACATGACTGCAGCAGATCCGTCTGAAATCACAAAACAACATGAAACACACTGAGACTGACTGACTGATGCACATTTACTGCATGTAAAGGAGAAGTGTCGGACATCTGCTGATTTGATCTAAAGCTGACTGATAGATTTGACATACCTGATGAGCTGAATCTGTCTGTGGATCTTCTGCTTCAGTCTCTGGATGTTTTTCATGATTTGCCAGCTCTTATAAACCCTTCTCGCCCTCCACCCCGACCCGTCTGTCTCTCTGCTCTTTCCAACGACTCAATCACACCATTAACTCCCTCACAAACACACAGACAGATTACATCACAGGTGCGTGAGCGTGTTTTTGGCATATCTGAAGTCAGACAGAAAGAGTACACAGACCAAAATAACACCGCAGACAGACAGAGACACAGCCTCTGCTTCTGCACTCAAGCTGCTCAAACATGGTGGTTTTGCTGGTTAAGATGGTGAAGCAGCTGAGTTGTGTGTGGTTAAACAGGCTGACGGGACAAACTACTGCTCAACACCCAAAACACACGAGCCATAGACCACACGGCGGTGAGAGTCACACGCTTTTCCACCTCAGGCTCTTTCAAAAACAAATCAAGAACAACTGAAGCAACTCGTGATGGACAAACACTAGAAAACCAGAGACACTTAAAAATGGAAATATTGAGCGTTTCATCTTCCATCACTAGATAATGCCTGACATAGTGTCTGTCTGATGGTTTTTCTCCATCTTTCGCAGCTTCACAGGCTGCTGCTGTAAATATTTGACACACACTCGAGATTCAGAGCTTGGCCCACAACACATGCAAACACACACACACACACACACACACTCACTCACTCACTCACAC
>NW_015506569.1:4697-5128 GCF_001515645.1 Sinocyclocheilus grahami
ACAAAGAATAAAAATAGGTCTTCGAAGAGGATTTGAGCATAGAAATAGAAGGAGAAGATCTAATATAAAGAGGAAGACTATTCCAGAGCTCATATGAGCAGCCACCGAGAAAGCCCAGTCGTCTTTAGCTTTAAAGCGTGAGGAACTGAGAGTAGTAATACACTAGATGCAGAAGATATGAAGCACAGCAGCAATCCACAAAGCAGGAGAGTCAGAGAGAGTCATACGCAGTGAAACATTCAGTTCTCTTCATTGTCCTTTTCCTCTCGAGCACATCGTTTTAATAGCTTGAATAGCTCTGTATTTAGGGGGAAATGCCAGACTGGAATGACTTTGGGTCTCCAGTGTAAGGATGCATTTGTCCACTACAGGGCGCTATAGCCGTATTATAGCAATGTTTCCTCACTGGAGGTAGTCATGTCAGGGTTAGG
>NW_015506569.1:5238-7618 GCF_001515645.1 Sinocyclocheilus grahami
AGATCTCGGCCCGCTGCTCAGCTGGAGACTTCAGCCTGAAACACACACACAAACACAAACACCCGACGACACGCCGTTCATCTCACATCTTAAAGAACATCACACATTCTCCTCCACACCTCCAGAACTGTGTGTTCGAGTCCTCACAGACAAACTGCTGTATTCTGTGAACATCAGCTGCTTTTCATTACTAATAATAAATCAGGTCCAAAATAAAGTCTCAAACCCTTTCTAATTTGCCTCATTTAGATGTGTGTGTGTGTGATTGTGTCAGTAGTGAGTGTGTGTGTGTGTGTGAGTGTGAGTGTGTGTGTGTGTGTGTGTGTGTGTGTGTGAGAGTGTGTGTTGTACCTCCTGTAGATGTACTGGTTGTAGATGGGATCTCGTGGACTCCTCATGAAAGCATTCGCCTGATATGGATTCACAAATACTGAAACAAAACAGATGCTTTTTATATAAGACACAGTAGTATGGGATAAACAAACATCCACGTCAAATGAAATGCAGCGTTTCACAGATCTTCAACAACATCTCATCACAGCATTGGTCTTGAGCTGATTTTAGACAGAAGTCCAGCAGCAGTTCTTCAGCTTCATATAAACACAGACGTACTGCACGAAGCCAAAGCAAACAGATGGAAGTGAATCGTGAACATTTACCCTCAAATGACTCGTGGCTCTCCTGAGAATCTACAGGGCGAGAGAGACGTCTGTTAGAGTGTGTGTGTGTGTGTGTGTGTGTGTGTGTGTGTGTGTGTGTTGTCTGTGAGAGTGAGTGAGTGAGTGAGTGTGTGTGTGTGTGTGTGAGTGAGTGAGTGTGTGTGTGTGTGTTTGAGTTTGTTGAGAGCATCATACAGACCATAACAAGCACCGAGTGCCAGAGAAACACAGAGAAACACACAGTGAAGAGCGACACACATGACTGCAGCAGATCCGTCTGAAATCACAAAACAACATGAAACACACTGAGACTGACTGACTGATGCGGGCAGCCATTTATGCTGCGGCGCCCAGGGAGCAGTTGGGGGCTCAGTGTCTTGCTCAAGGGCACCTCAGTCGTGGTATTGAAGGAAGAGAGCGCTGTACATTCACTCCCCCCACCTACAATCCCTGCCGGTACGAGACTCGAGCCTGCAACCTTTGGGTTACGAGTCCGACTCTCTAACCATTAGGCCACGACTTCCCCATGTGACGCTGTAATGTCAGATTGTGTAATGTGGGATTACTTTCTTTTATAAGGTAAATGTTTAATTTTTACAATGCTTTTGTAATGTATTAATTATCATGGGCTGTAATAAAAAAGTAGGCCTATACTAATACATTTGGTTTGAATATGTAGGCTATAAATATGTAGCTATGCTACAGCTTAAAGCTCTTGTCTCCATCTCTCCTGTCCTGTTCTGCTCACACTTGACTGGAGATCTCCCGCTGTGCTGCAGTTTGCTGCTTTTTGTAAAATAACTTCTGTTTTCGATTTTCAAATAAAAGAGTGGTTTCAGTTTAATATGTTGCAGGCTCATTTATTGGTAACAAATAATTAATAATAAATAATATAGATGCTAATAAATAAATAAATAATATTGAGATTGGTTGTGTAAAGCCTTCTGGTCTTGTGTTGGTTTCTCCTGGAAAAGATCACAGGGGGGCAGTTTATCGAGTCCATCCATGTATCGTGTTTACTGGAGAGACGGAAGACCCATGAGAAAACACCAGACACAAAACTTCTATTCACCTCAACAGCTCGACTGGAACTGACTACTTAACAACCAACAAATGACTTACATGATCTTCTTCTTCTTCTTCTTCTTCTTTCAGGTTTAATGGCGGTTGGCAACTCATCTCAAAGGTGCATTACCGCCACCTACTAGACTGGAGTGTGCGCATTAGACTGACATCAGAGGAGTGGAAAAAAATTTAAATAAATAAAAAATACCCTATTAAATTCTTTCACTTAACCCAGTGTTTTTCAAAAATACCATTAATAAATTACGTGTTCTCCCAGATGTTTTCCCTAATAAATGCTCAAGTGTCATGCTTTGTTCATCCATTTGTGCCTTTAATTCTGCCCTATCTTCTTCATATGTTTTGCAGTCTAACAGTATATGCTTCACTGTCTCTTGTACATTTCAATAAGTGCATAATCCAGTGGGATGTTTTCCTATTCTGTGCAATGTTGTCTTTAAAGCAGTGTGCCCCATTCTAAGACGTGAGACTAGCATCTCCTCCTGTGGGCCTCTGCTCGTCCTCATGCTTGTGACTACTTGATGTTGTGTACTGTATACATGACGTCCTGTATCCGCTGTGTTCCAATATTCCTGCCCTATTTTAAGTGAATGTTGCTTTATGATGGTTTTGACCTCTGCTCTACTTATTGGTACGTG
>NW_015506569.1:7685-9144 GCF_001515645.1 Sinocyclocheilus grahami
CTTTTGTAGCCAACTAAAGTTTCTAGTGTGTGATGAGCTTTAAGCTGTCTAAATGCTTTATTTCTTCTTTTAACTGCTATTCTACAGCTCTCATCCCACCACGGCACGCTTTTTCCCCGTTTATTTCCTGTACTTTTAGGAATGGTTTCTTCTGCTGCTTGTATAATGTTTGCGACTACTACACTATTCATTTCCTCCACATCGGTTATATCTCTACTCAGTATTTCCACACACTTAGTCTCACTAATTTCTTGAAATGTCTGCCAGTCAGCTTAATCTAACTTCCACCTTGGTATTTTCACTTCCCCATCCTGGTGTAACTCTATGCCAATCCTAGTTATTATCGGATAGTGATCACTACCCACTGTCGACCTACCAATTACTTCCCATGCTCTTATTCCTGCAATTTCAATTGACACTAGTGTTAGATCAATAGTATTACTTGAACTATTATACCGCGTGCCCTTTCCATCATTAATACACACCAACTCCTTATCATCTATAAATTTCTCTATTGCTAATCCATTTATATCTGTGTTCTTACTTCCCCATAATGTACTGTGTGCATTAAAATCCCCACATACCACTATTTTGCCCTGCATTGATCCGCAAACTAATTCCAACATATCAGTACTTAATCTATTGCAAGGGTTGTAAAAATTGGTTATTTTTATACTGTTTCCCCCTGATCATACTTCAGTTACAACAGATTCATGTTCTTTCCCTTCACTAATAAGTTTATATCTTACCCCACTTTTAACAAAAGTTGCTACACCTCCACCTTTTCCTGTTTCTCTAGCTCTCCTAATTAAAGTATATCCATACAATACAAAGTCCAACTGTGGTTTTAACCATGTTTCTTGCACACATATTACATGAGGTCTATCTGCTAAATCTGAGACAAAACTCTTGAATTCCTGTCCATTTGCTATAAGGCTCCTGGAGTTCCATTGCAATATAGCTAATATCATAAAGAGCCACCAACCCATGTCTGCGAGCTTGTGCTTCCTGCCACTATCATTTCTTCCACTACCTCACAGCTAAGCCCTTTTATTCCTAAATACTTTTCCGCTGATTTAACTATTATTTAGATCTTTTCTGTCTTCCTGTCTGTCTGTGCCGAGCAGTTTATCACCTCAACCATAAACAACACAAATTCATTTTTGCCCATAACTAACAAATCCTTCTTTGCCTCAATTTTCTCACACTTCCCACAAGACCTACTTTTATTTTCTTTGAGTTCTGGTTTATAGGCTTCTTTTTCCTTAGACACTTTCTTTGCAGCTTCTGCATATGTTATTCCTTGCAGTGATCTCACTCGCTGCACCTCCATTGCCCTCGTGCTAGCTTCACATCCACGGTAGGCTGAACTGTGCTCCCCTCCACAGTTACAGCATTTCAGCTTTACTCCTTCTCCACATTCCCCATACTCGTGCTCGCCTGAACACCTACCACATCT
>NW_015506569.1:9811-25062 GCF_001515645.1 Sinocyclocheilus grahami
ATTTTTGCCCATAACTAACAAATCCTTCTTTGCCTCAATTTTCTCACACTTCCCACAAGACCTACTTTTATTTTCTTTGAGTTCTGGTTTATAGGCTTCCTTTTCCTTAGACACTTTCTTTACAGCTTCTGCATATGTTATTCCTTGCAGCGATCTCACTCGCTGCACCTCCATTGCCCTCTTGCTAGCTTCACATCCACGGTAGGCTGAACTGTGCTCCCCTCCACAGTTACAGCATTTCAGCTTTACTCCTTCTCCACATTCCCCATACTCATGCTCGCCTGAACACCTACCACATCTTTGTTTACCCTTACACACTGCTGCTACATGGCCATATCTTTGGCACTTAAAACATCTCAGTGGGGGAGGGATGTATGGCCTGACCTCATAGCTCATGTAACCTATGTATAACTTACTTGGAAGTCTTGCTTCATCAAACTTCATCATAACAGACAGGCTATCGCACTTCTCCCCGTTTCTGGTTGTTCTAAGGCGTTTTACCTCCAGCACTTTTGCCCCTGTTACATTGTCTCTGATTTGATCTTCTGTGATATTTACCGGTATTCCTGTGATAACTCCTCCAATCAACGCCTTATTTCCAATCAAGACGCACTTTATTCTCTTGCCATCTATTTTATTCAGTTCTATGGCTTTCTCTTGTTGCGTTTCATTCCTACAAAAAATCAGCAACGCTCCACTTCTTAATACTTTTGCATTTTTAACCTCGCCTAACAATTAGTTTATCGACTTTGTTAATTGAATCGGATTCCACTCACCAAATGACGACCCCTCCTGAGATAGTTTCATGATCACTTTATATTCTTCTTCTTGTTGTTTACGTGCTATTGTCATACTTTGTTTCATCTATATTAGATGTTACTTTCTCCTTTTTTTTCCGTTTTCTTGATCGCACTACATTCCAAACACTCCTATCTCTCCCGCCTTCTTCTTCAAATCCCATCTCACTTCCTGTCTCCTCACTTCCTTCCGCCATCTCCTGCCCAGTCACAGTCTAGCTGTTGCCAACCTCACAGATGTTTTCGGATCGTCCGTCGTTTTTCTCAGACGGGACACAGAATACTACTGCCGACTTACATGATTATGAACTCTCTCGCTCTTTAATGCTTTTGTGAATGTCACAGACTAACTGTGATCCAGGACGTTTATTTTGAAGGGACTGAGTATGGGCCTGTGCACAAACAAACTGTTTCTACACACGATATTGTATCACCCCATGAACTCAAGTTGGTAGTTTTACTGTTTTGTTGGTTTAGTGCTGTGGCTTGTTTGACTGTTTAATGTTCAAGTGATAAATTTTTTCAACATCATTACAAAATACTCTTTACATCAAGCTTTTATTTGATTTAATTCAGTAATGAAGTTAACTTCAGTGTGTTTCAAACCACTGTACATACAGTACCTTGTGGTTCACCTCTCACTTGCCAAACTTGTGCACTTGGAAAGCAGCCATATTTAACCCTAGCATTTGCTCCATCTGCTTCTGACAGCACAGGGGTGGGGGAGAACCTAGGATGTAAGTTTATTCCCATTTGTCTTGACTTACATGTTTGTAGTTATTCTGATTGTACTGGATCTGAATGTGATATGCTGTGGAGTGTTGAATACTATGAAGGTCTGTTTGTTTGTATTCTGTTATCTGTTTTATAACTTATTGGTCTTCCCCTAAAATGGTATATTCCAAAAGTAGGTGGAGCCAAAGCCTATAAAAGAGCTTCAGGCAGCCACTTCAGAGTAGTGATGCACAGTCCGATTCATTTCAGCGAACTGGTTCTTTTCGGACAGATCGGCTCATTGAACCGGTTCTTTTCGGACAGATCGGCTCATTGAACCGGTTCAAAAAGCCGATTAATCGGTTCCTGACGTCATCAAGCAATAACGTCTCTACGCATTTCTTTTCTAACAACTCTGTGACATGTTGTATCAATGACAAATTGAAACAAGTCATTTGTGTCAACACATATGAAACATTCAAAAATAAAGTTATTTGTGTGAAAGCACATTGCTGATTATTGCCATATAATTCACTTAAGTTAATGGTGTTTGTGGTCACAGTTTCATCCTCAGCTACGACTGACTGACTGAGCAATATTGACTAGCCTACAACTCGGATAAGATTCCTAAATGTTTCGCACCTACGGCACACATTACAGACATTGATGCACAAACGTGGATATGTTCTACATGTCTACAGTATAAAGAATGAATAAACCAGTCTTATAAACGCCTTGATTTCGCTAAAGCAACTTTAAATATAATATGCATGCACAATAAACTATTGTAAAATTAATTTACATCACTCGACAGAAAGGTTTTTGCAGGTTTTAATAAAATGTAAAATAATAACAGTCATAATAAGCATATTTCCAGTACACGCCTCAGGCTTGCACAGTGTTGTCAACTCACTCAGAATCTTCGGTAATCCTCGGCAAGCTTCGACAGTTGGTTGAAGCGGCTCATTCGGTTCTTGTTGAGTACAATGTCCTGCGTCATCAACCCGGAACTAAAGTTCGATTCAGTTCGATTTGTGAACCGGCTCGACCGGTTACTTCCGGATAACCGGCTCAAAAGAACGATTCGTTCAAGAACCTAACATCACTAGGCTAGAGTGGAAGTGGAAGTGTGTTCATGGTTTTTGGGTCTGTACACTGGCATAGCCAAATTATATTGTTGTATATACTGTAAAAAACCTATGGAGAGCCACATTTTTGCACTTGGGGAATAAAACCCCTTTGAACTGTGCATTTTTGTTCCCCGTCATCTCCTTTACATTGCTGGCTGCTGGTACATCCTAACAGTGGCCATAACATTATACAAGCAATAACGCACCATACCTGAAGATACGTGAGGAAACATGAATTGTTGCTCATCCGCTCACAAAACTGATGGAAAATCATACACATAACAATAAACAAAGCAAATAGACAGAAATAAAAGAAATACAGGAGAATCTATTTACATGTGGTGTGCTCGGCCACATATAAGACACATGAAACCCAATTATTCATCTTCCTATCACTCCCTATATAAACCATATGACTGGAGAGACATTTTTCCTGCCATTCACCTGAACAGCTCGACTGGAACTGAGAGAGAATGGCTGACATAACTCTTACTCTTTGCCACTGAGGTGTCCCCTCTTCTTAGATTTAGTACACATTAACAATTAACATAATTAAATAGTTTTACAACTAGAACAGGCATTTCGGCACAATTCATAATGAATTCCTTTCTCCCTCGTGAGAGTTGGCAGCAGTGGTCACTGCATTTTTGATCGCAGTGGCGTTCATTCAGCTGGATGTATTTTGATGGGCTGATTAACTGAAAATCTGATCACAGATGAGAAACATGTTCATATAGATCAGTTTGAGCAGCGACATTCAATCGATTACAGATGCAGTTTTCACTACAACAGTGGACCTATTTAGTAATAGAATATACTGTACAGACCGTATATTCTATTGCCCTACACCAACCCTACCCCTAAACCTACCCCTCACAGGAGACTTTCTGCTATTTCAGATTTTCAAAAAACTTAATTCTGTATGATTTATAAGCATTTGTACCCGTGGGGACCACAATTTAGGTCCCCACCGTGACACGAGTCCCCATGAGTCTGTGTGTAGTCAGGTTTAAGTCCCCACCAGAATATATAAACCAGTACACACACACACACACACACACACTCTCTCTCTCTCTCTCTCTCACACACACACACACACACACACTCTCTCTCTCTCTCTCTCTCTCTCACAAGTACACACACACACACACACAGTTTCCATGTTTCAGAACAAACAGAGAGATGAAGCTCACGACTCTTACCAGGAACAAAATATGCTAAGAAGTGTTAGCGTCAGCCGTAATCTCCGCTAAACCTCTTCCTCACTGGATCTTCAGTCCCATATAATCACATTAACAGCCTTCTATATATAAAACACCATCAGTTGGAACGATTATATAAAGAAAGAGCACAAACAAAGAGCAGCCTTTCACAGAAAGATGTCCAAATACCTGAGAACACACTCACTGACTAGGATTCAAAACAAACCTGGAAATAAACAGAGACATTACAGTATAAAATAAAGAAGAATAGCCTGCTATAAAACAGCTGACTAAACTGACTTTAACTGATAAACTGTTTGGTTTCTATTGTCCTCCTGCATTATCAGCACACACTGTAAAGCTGCTTTGACACGATCTGTATTGTATAAAGCGGCATATAAATAAAGGTGACTTGACTTAATTCTATGTGACTAGGGATGTAACGATTACCGGTTTGATGATAAATCATGATAAAATTCCCCACGGTTAGTATTACTGTTTCGTATTTTAATTATCATTATAACCGTATTCGATTACCGCGATTTGAACAACTGATGATAAATAAATACTGTAGCATAAAGCACAGTTTTAAGTAACAGTCTCATGTGCGCACATCACGCAGAGTAGTTTAGTTTTGTGTGAAAAGACGGCAGAAAAGCTGGGAGGTTTTAAAAGAGTGCTAAGGGCATAGGGACCGATCCCTGAGCACCCACGGAAAAACACAAGATAGTCTCTGTTCATTTTAAACAATAAGAAATGGATTGCAGCTTTTATGACTTTATTCTCGTTTTCATAGTTAATTTGAAGCTGTTTTTGGCGTTATTTTAATGGCAAATGGCACGAATCTCTCGGCTTGCAGCGGGCTTGCTCTCCCATATATATATATATATATAGTGATCATGGCTCTGCGCTGATCAGATATTACGTGTGTGCACCCTCAAACTTTGTCCTGTGTACACACGAATAAGTGCTTATTGTAAACAGGTATTTCTTAAATCATTTTATTTAGTGAAGCGCAACCCTCATAGAAAGAATGTGTGTATTATTTGGTAACTAATGTATTTGCAGTCCGTGCATTTCCCTTCGCAATTGGGCGTCCACCGGCGGAAACATAAATCAGGAATTATACAAATCATTGTATGAATGTACCTCTGAAGTTTCTGACTGTCTTCAGAAAAGAATCGATGGCATTTTGTTTTCATCTTCGCTCCATGTAATACCTAAAAGAAGTGTTCTACTTTGTCCATGAAGGTTACGGGAAACAGCTGTAATTCTGCTGCTCCATCAGCGCCACCTGCTGTCAGCGAGTGGATTTACAGACACTCATATTCACATTCAGCCTGGGTGCAGCTTCTGTCTGGCCAAAAACAGACCGAATCTGCATGCCCTGCTGTACATTTAGACCGGCTGATGAAAAACAAGCTTATGTGGATTCTACACATTTAAACAATTCAGATAAGTTATCTAGAATTATTTACGGAGCAGATAAAATACATATAATCATTTATTAATCAATTATCATTTTGACATGTATCTTTTCTTTATTTAAAGACTGAAATGTGAGGTTTAACTTTTTCTGAAACTTTTTTAAAGCTGCAAATGTCAAAATAGATATTAAAATTAATACTTTTTTTTTTTTTTTTCAATTCTGATGCTTTAAAAGTCAGTATGAATCCAAAGTTGCAACAGTGTTTTCCGTTGTAATTATATTTTATATGTATTTTTAATGCATAATTCCATAAGTGGGATGGGGCCTATGGAAGCCTTTTAGAAGAGTAAAAGTAAAAAAAAAAATGTAAAAAAAAAAAAATTATTAAAAAAAAAAATAAGGGGGAGTAATTGTCAGATTTGACAAGAAATCCTAATCACAAGAGACAACGTTGCAATTAAATACTTAGGATTTTACGATTTAAAAGAATGTACACACACACAGACGCAAAATAATAAAATAACAAAGATTTAAGATTCTAAACTTGGGCTGTCAAAATGGCTGAAAAACTACATTCAAATTTTGTACTTAAATATCATCAAAAATTCGAATTATATTCGAATTTAAAATGCATAATTTCAGTTATGGTGAAGAATAGCTTTTGGCTTCTCTTCTGAGGTCACAAGAGGGCGAATCGAGCAAAATATTACTAATGCACGTTTATTCAAAGCACAAGATAATGACTACCTGTGAAAAAAGTGCATAATGTTTAAAACAATGTTTATATATCAATTATAATTGATTAAGTTGCTTAAACAACTATAAACAAAACAGCATCATGTATGTATGCATAGTTTAATACAAAGGGCGGAAAGTCAAAAACACTAGGTGGTAGGGATGTAAAGATTACCGGTTTGACGATAAATCGTGATAAAATTCCCCACGGTTAGTATTACTGTTTCGTATTTTAATTATCATTATAACCGTATTCGATTACCGCGATTTGAACAACTGATGATAAATAAATACTGTAGCATAAAGCACAGTTTTAAGTAACAGTCTCATGTGCGCACATCACGCAGAGTAGTTTAGTTTTGTGTGAAAAGACGGCAGAAAAGCTGGGAGGTTTTAAAAGAGTGCTAAGGGCATAGGGACCGATCCCTGAGCACCCACGGAAAAACACAAGATAGTCTCTGTTCATTTTAAACAATAAGAAATGGATTGCAGCTTTTATGACTTTATTCTCGTTTTCATAGTTAATTTGAAGCTGTTTTTGGCGTTATTTTAATGGCAAATGGCACGAATCTCTCGGCTTGCAGCGGGCTTGCTCTCCCATATATATATATATATATAGTGATCATGGCTCTGCGCTGATCAGATATTACGTGTGTGCACCCTCAAACTTTGTCCTGTGTACACACGAATAAGTGCTTATTGTAAACAGGTATTTCTTAAATCATTTTATTTAGTGAAGCGCAACCCTCATAGAAAGAATGTGTGTATTATTTGGTACCTAATGTATTTGCAGTCCGTGCATTTCCCTTCGCAATTGGGCGTCCACCGGCGGAAACATAAATCAGGAATTATACAAATCATTGTATGAATGTACCTCTGAAGTTTCTGACTGTCTTCAGAAAAGAATCGATGGCATTTTGTTTTCATCTTCGCTCCGTGTAATACCTAAAAGAAGTGTTCTACTTTGTCCATGAAGGTTACGGGAAACAGCTGTAATTCTGCTGCTCCATCAGCGCCACCTGCTGTCAGCGAGTGGATTTACAGACACTCATATTCACATTCAGCCTGGGTGCAGCTTCTGTCTGGCCAAAAACAGACCGAATCTGCATGCCCTGCTGTACATTTAGACCGGCTGATGAAAAACAAGCTTATGTGGATTCTACACATTTAAACAATTCAGATAAGTTATCTAGAATTATTTACGGAGCAGATAAAATACATATAATCATTTATTAATCAATTATCATTTTGACATGTATCTTTTCTTTATTTAAAGACTGAAATGTGAGGTTTAACTTTTTCTGAAACTTTTTTAAAGCTTTATTTGAACATTTGCATTAGATATTTGAACATGCTATTAGTTAAACATTGGTAATATTATTGTTTTAGTGATTTTGCAAACAAAAAGTCATTTAATTTGTTGTTTGTTGATTTTTAATATAAAACTTGAAGTGATTTATGTGTCAGTACTTTTTGAACATCTCCAGCACATTTGAACAATACCGTGATAATACTGATAACCGTGATAATTTTGGTCACTATAATCGTGATAAGAACTTTTCATACGTTAATGTGACACATCATGAATGTGACCAAACCAAAACAGCATGTTACATTCAGAATAAGCAGACATTTCACACTGTTCAGAGCCATTGTGTTTACCATGTTTACCATGTTAAGCATGTTATGTGAAGAGCACATCATGTTTCACTGACACGTCAGGCCACGTCAGGTCACATCCAATTACCCACAATCCCACAAGAAGCTCTAAACCGGCTTATTGTGTTGAAGCCTGCCGGCTTCCCTCGTTTCCAGATCCATCTTCATGACGCTGTCGCTGAAAACGCCAGAGAAATGACGCACAGCATAAGCTAGAAAGGTCCAAAACGTTTCATAACAGTCTTACTAATGAACAAAATGAATCTGCAGTGCCAGAAAGGTCTGTCCGTCTCAAGGTAAAGATGATTTCAGTCATCTAATACAACACTCATCTGCTACAGTGAAACACAAAACTGACCAACAATGAAGAAACCAGAAGCTTCTCTCAAAAGAGACGGAGGTTTGGTCACAAAGAGACCTCCTGATCACCGTCATCAACGATCCTCAGCTTTATTCTCAGCTCAGAGGACAAAAAGTGTCTCTGCCAAGAAGAACGTCACAGCTAGCGGGGTAACCTTAACTAACTAACTAACTCATTTATGTGTGCCTTTAATGCAGCTTTGACCATTATTATATCGCCTCATGACAGCGTTCATGTTTAACCTGTCAATAACTGAATTAACATTCAATCTCGTCCCATTTCTCTAAATAAGCAGAACCTCAGTAGTTTGTCATCTGAGAGTCATCTACAGTCTCTGCTAATGAACTGAAAATAACAGTATGCTTCAGTCACAGTGATGAAACGCTAAAGCTTAGTATAATTTCAGCTCTCGAAACAGACACAATTCTCAAACTGCGGGCCGTGCATTTTACACCTAGGCCTTCAGTGGCGTCCTACATGAATGAATCCATCTCTTCATACCATCATAATGATGCCACGGCTATAGAAACCATAAATATTACACAGTAATGCAGTATAACAGGGCACTACATAACAGACAGGTATCTTATGATTGGTTAAAGCAACAGTTTCATTGCCAGTGATTTAAGCTAACAGACGCCTGCACTGTGGATTCTGAAGGCCTTAAGGCAGATTTCTTTGACCCTGGCAACAAGATTGCTGAAATATGATTGGATAAAAACTGTAATATAAACATAAACTGCTGGAAGCAGTGCAACCAAGAGAAAAGCTATGAACTGAAGAGAATAGACTATTGGAAATAATTTAATACACATTCATGGAAAAATATATTAAACTAAATCAGTGATTCTGATCTTATGTGTGTGTGTGAGTGTGAGTGTGTGTGTGTGACTGTGTGTGTGTGTGTGTGTGTGTGTGTGAGAGTGTGCGTGTGCGTGTGCGTGTGTGTGGTAGAATGGTATGGTGCGTCACTCATTCCTCTTTCAGTTCCTGGTAAAGGTCAGATATTGGTTTGTGCTGGTTCATCTGAGTCCAGGGAAGATTAGCCCAGATTATTAACCCACATGATGTGCTGCATTTTCAGACAACGTGTTTCTCTCTGACACAACATCAATGAAAGCTGCTCACATATGCGTTACAGAACACACATCATGTCGGGCGGTTCTGGATTCATAAGTCCGCATATATGATTGACTTCTCAACACACAGTGACTGGAGCTCTACTGCATTCAGTCGTCTATCATGTAGACTAATGAGGGAAATGCTCCCATATCTGTCTGCTACACAATCGAGTTCTTTTGAAAACTACAATACCTAAGCTGAGTAAATTAAAGGGATCATATGATGTTGCTACAAATAACATTATTTGGTGTATTTGGTGTAATGAAATGTGTTTATGTGGTTTAAGGTTAAAAAACACATTATTTTCCACATACTGTACATTATTGTTTCTCCTCTATGCCCCGTCTTTATGAAACCCATTGATTTGTACAAAGCTCATCGTTCTGAGAAGCGAGGTGTGCTGTGATTGGCCAGCTATCCAGTGCGTTGTGATTGGCCGAATACCTCAAGCGTGAGACGGAAATGTTACGCCCCTCACCATACTGTGATGATGCCGTGTCCGGCCGGAGCGACGAGACAAAAACATTAAACCCCATTATAAACCAGGCATTAGTTGCATCCAGTGGGGACATAATTACTGATTATAATGACTTATACTGTCTTTTTACTCGTTTTTCACAAAAAAAGAAAAAAAAAAAGGGGGAATTCGTGGCCTATTGGTTAGAGAGTCGGACTCGTAACCCAAAGGTTGCAGGCTCGAGTCTCGTACTGGCAGGGATTGTAGGTGGGGGGAGTGAATGTACAGCGCTCTCTCCCTTCAATACCACGACTGAGGGGCCCTTGAGCAAGGCACCGAACCCCCAACTGCTCCCCGGGTGCCGCAGCAAAAAGGGCTGCCCACTGCTCCGGGTGTGTGTTCACGGTGTGTGTGTGTTCATTGCTGTGTGTGTGCACTTTGGATGGGATAAATGCAGAGCACTAATTCTGAGTATGGGTCACCACATGTCACGTCACTCACTTTCACTTTTCAAATATATAAGAAACAACAACGGAGTGTCTTTAAAAACCCTCTTTTGTGCAGAACTACTTCCTTCCTACACAGACTCAAACCTCAGTTTGCAGTTTAACAGCTGAGCTCAAGATCTGTTACTAATTCGAGAACGTTACTTTAAAACTTTAGTAACGAAGGACAGCTGAGTTGCTTCATTGAAAGCTTATTGTATCGCTGTATTAAAAGTGTATTTAAACTGGTTGTGTCGTGTTTTACAAAGATTTAGAGGATAAAGTTAATCTGTAAATACTAATTCATATATGAGGTTATATATTATAATTATTATTACTATAAACATGAATGATTACAATCAACCCATAAATAATACTGTAAACAACATGTTCTGGGTCAAGTTAGCCCATCATGTGTTCTGCTCTGTTCACCAGCCGCTAGGCTAAAAACTACCCAAATTCAACCCAGGGATTTATAGATTGTCAATATATTAGTTAAAACCTTAACATTGAAATACATCAAACTAAATTATCGCAAAACAAACATAATTTCACTAATTTAACTATTATCAGACTTTTCCCTTATATTATAAATGTAATGTATAGCCAAATTACACTGACAAAATACACTGTAGAATGCAAGACCTTGGAAACATTTATTCATCCGCGCGCTTCCGAGTTCATGCTTCACCTTGACTGGCTGGAGCTCAGTTATGAGCGGGACAGAGAGGAAAAGCCTACTGTACCTCGTCTGAGGGGCTCACCTGAGTTAGCTAGACTTATGTGGGGGGTGCATTGTTTGCATTTAAATGTTGTGGGACATTCTGACGCACTTAACGTGTGACGCACAGTAACAACAACAACAACAACAACTGAGAAACAGTTTTTTCCTAACGTTTCTTAGGATAAACACTAACCAGCTCTAAAACTATACCATAATATAAGGTAAAGACAGCATTTGAAGAGTTCATTTGCCAAAACAGATAACGTTTTTATACATTTTCAGAAATCGTTTTTTTGTATTTTTATTGTGCATTCCAAGCAATATCAGTCAAACTGCAGTTGGGTTGTTCTGATTAAGTAATAATAACAACAACAACAACAACAACAACAAAAAAAAATATATATATATATAGGTAACTTACACAATTAAAATGATTGAAAGTATGTTTTTTAATACATTAAAAGCTTGTTTTTTGGCAAAAGCAGAACACTCCACATTTCATGTTTCAGAGTTAAACAGAAACACTCGTTTAATCTGTGCAATGTAGACGCCTGGACTTGTTGTTGTTGTTGTGATTACACGCGATACAGGGAGCTCTTCCCTCACCACTGTAATGTGCTGCTTTAGCAAAGTTCCCTGGAAAAGCTTCACTTTTATTTTCCTTTGACGCCCCGAAGAAGAAGATATCACGGGTTCATCATGTGCGCTGAAATTATCCATCCTCGATCACTTCTAGTCAGCTTTGACGAAACTCCTCTCAGCTAGCACGTCTTTTCAAAGTGACTATAGTATTAGCCTTGTCACCTGACCTGAATACTGCGTGCTGATTCGCTAAAAATGACTTATCGGGTTTTGTTTACAAACAAGGGCGCTTGCCGGTTTCTGCTGTAAAACTTGTTTAGGGTTTAGTGCTATATGTGGAGAATAATGCACAGCAGTCCGTTCATTTTATATAAACATGGCGTTTATCGGATTTTGCAAATGAACTCTTCATTTGTACTTCAAGCGATTGGATAATTGTTTGCCCTCCGACTCAAAGTCCCTTTCAAGGAAAGTCTGTTCACGCGGCGGCCATATTTGCAACGCCTCCGAGTAGTTCATCCAAGACCAAGTCCTGTCTAAACGAATGGGGGTATCCTGAAATCTCAAAAACTGCCCTATGAACTCACATATAAATGTCATATTTCAAATCAGCAACAAAATCTGAAATGAACTGCCCCATGAATGTTGTTTGTTATGCTCAAATAGCGTTAAAAAAGCTTATTTCTCAGGCCAGACCAGCCAATGCACATGTGCAGTCAAAACACGCTCATGCCTATTTCTATGGGAACCGGAGCTTCTACCGGCCGCTGCAGTGACGCAATGACTTTACCACTCAGCGATTGGCTCTTTCATTTAGAAAGCATTGCAGTTTCTCCCATTCATAAGTATAGGAGTGAACTGTCTTTGTATTTCTAGTCTTTGCTCCGACTGTAACCCAACAGCTGGGTTGAAGGGGGGAGGGCTGTATTGTTTCAGCGGTCAGTGAGATTGACCCAGCCACTAACCCCTACCCAACACTGGAAAAAATAACCCAACATATTGACCCAAGAGGCTCAACCCAGCGTATTTTAGAATGTATACAACTCCACCTGTATACAGTACAGTGTGTAAAGAGAGAGAGAAAACATGACATTTTTCCTAAAAATATTCTACATATTTAATTTATCATATATTTTTGTTTCAAAGGATGAGGAAAAAAGAGTGACTTGAATATCTTTGCAGCTCTGGAAATAGCAAAGCGCTGTGCTTGCGCTGTAAACTGAAATAGGGCTACACTCAGGGGCATAGCCATCATTTCATAAGTGAAGGGGGGAGATATGTCAAATGTATTTTTTATTTATTTATTTTTAATTGACAATTTTCTCTTATTTCTCACTTTTAATTGGCTAATAGATCAAGAATAACCAATAATTTGTATTCTATAATATTTTTCTTATATTTTATATACTACAAACACTTTTTTTTATCACAGAATAAGGCAGAAAAGTTTCTACACCATAATATATGCAATATTCACTAGCACTGCATTATTCATATACTTTATTTATTACATGGAAAAACACACATAAACCAATATATTGTTGAAATTGTGTGTTTAATGTCTTCACGTTTCATCAGTTCAAATGTTTCTGCTTTTTATTCAGCTGAAACAGCGATAGCTGGATGCCTTTGTCCATATTAGGGATTTCCTGGCATGTCATAAGCATAGACTGTAAAAAAAAACCATGGACGTAGTGTCCGTGACATCACCCGTAGGTTTCTGAAGAGCATTTTTGAAGCCTAAAGTGGGTGGAGCCGGCCGTCGTCGATTTGGCAGAATGGGCAAAGAGGTGGGACGTGGGTGCTGAAACCATACCTGCCTAGCTCGACGGTGGTGACAGCAGCGGCAATCCACCTGTCACTCAAGTGGCCACGCCCTTAATTATGCAGAACTTTAAGGCTTAATATAATTTAAACGGATGAGTTATAAAAAAAATTCACCCCCCTCACAGTTTTCATGAAGGGCAAAATTAGCTATATAGACCACAACCACTTTTGTACCAGGCTGTAAACATAGATTTTCTGCTGTAAAGTTGGGCATTTTAACATGGGGGTGTCTTTTGGAGCTAGTCTCTAGCAGCCAGTCGATGAATAGCAGTTTAAATCCCTTCCATGTTGGTTTCAAGAGAGAGAGACTGTAAGGTTGCCGCTTGGTCATAAATTATTACTTCTATGAGTCAGTCTTGGACTTTCTGTGCGAGAGTGCCCTCTGGCTTCGAGTATGAATGAAACATGTACTGTATGTGAGTGTTGAGCGCTCTGTGATGTTCACATTACCTCATTCTGTATACGAATAAAACATCAGGTCATGCACAGACTATCTTGTCTCTTTTAATTTAAATCTAGATTTATTCACACCGGCCTTTGAAAACCTCTAGGCATATGTGAACACACTTGCAGGGGTGCAGGAGACATTTTCAAAGTGAGGGGAACCAAACTGAAAGCAAAATCCCAGAGAGTAAAATCAGATTTCCAGATTCGGACCACCACTTCAGGCTCACTGTCGGACCACCATCATATATTAAACTTGCCTGATCATTGAACTGGATTAAATCTTATTTAACACAGCCTAATTCAATTTGGTGTCTATACCAAAGGCTATATTTAAAAGAGTTGGTGGGTTAGAAATTTAGTTGAAATGCGATTTTAAGATTTCTAAATTGCTCAATTTAAAATGTCTACAAACAGATATTGGAATACTGGAAAATAATATTTACCCACACACGCTGCAAATGCTCACAACACAACCAAATAAAGAAACGCACTGCAAATAGAAAAAAGCACCTGCAAATTAAGAAAACAACTTCATCAATTTGACAACACATACACTGCAAATGTGACGTGACAAAAGTGACGTGACATGTGGCCAAGTATGGTGACCCATACTTGGAATTAGTGCTCTGCATTTAACCCATCCAAGTGCACACACACAGCAGTGAACACACACCCGGAGCAGTGGGCAGCCATTTATGCTGCAGCGCCCGGGGAGCAGTTGGGGGTTCGGTGCCTTGCTCAGGGGCACCTCAGTCGTGGTATTGAAGGTGGGAGAGAGCACACTGTACATTCCCCCCCCCCACCTACAATCCCTGCCGGTACAAGACTCGAACCCGCAATCTTTGGGTTACAAGTCTGACGCTCTAACCATTAGGCCACGACTTCCCCTTAAATGTGCACAACACAACCAAATAAAAAAACACACTGCAAATACTCACAACACAAGTTGAGTGTGTTGAGCATTTGCAGTGCGTTTCTGTTTGGTTTTGTTATGAGCATTTGCAGCACCTGCTGTCAAACTGATGATGTTTTCTTGATTTGTTGGTGCTTTTTCTATTTGCATGTGTAACGGGTTACATTACTTATAATTTAAATCTTCACTGTTATGGATCAATTAGGAGAATCAGAAGATTAGTATGTTCGGCTATGGAGGTAGAGAGTATTTGCTGAAGGATGACAGGAAACCACAATTTAGGTAAGTATATAGAATTGTTTATAAATTTCCCTTTAACTGCAGGCCTTTTCCCTTCTTAAAAGAACACTTACAATACAATAAAATAAAATAAATAATTCAAAACAAATTACATCAATACACGAAAAGAAACAAAAAAACAAATCACTTCGATCGAATCACTGTCAGTTTCACTTGTCAATTACATTTACCACGTACTCAACAGTAGAATGACCACAGTTTCTTCAGATACAACAACACTTTGGTGATATCACACAAGTTCGATTTTCAAAGGTTCCCGAACTGATGTCAGTTCTTTCTAATTATCTCAGACAGTTCACAGTCCCGAAGAGGAAAAAACAGAGTTTCTGTGTAAGAATAGTTTTACCTTGAGCAGGAAAAAACAAAA
>NW_015506569.1:27286-28756 GCF_001515645.1 Sinocyclocheilus grahami
GGCATTGTAGGCTACTCTCACAGGAAACAGTCCTCAACCTCCGCAAAATGTGCTGCACACATCTGAATATTTGGGTTGAAGTGTTCTGGAACAGTGTTGTAAATACAGCTTAACCACTGATTTCTAGTCCTGTCCTCTTTTGGAAGACCAAACAAAGTAGCTTCACTTTCACAACGAAACACACAGCGTCTTCACGACATGGCGGCGGCGGCAACAATACTACAGCGAGAATAAAAGTCACGCCTTCTTTCTTTGTGTGAACATTTGGGCGGCGTTATGCAAATCTTCCCACATAGTGATGTAGATATGTGGGGGCGTGTTAGAACTAGCCGTTTTAGGTAGGTGTGGCTGACTCTTAACTGTTATAAAGAATATCTCTTTGGATTTGAGACTTTAGTCTTTGCAACTTTACAGATCTTCTTTATGCACCAAGAGCTTGTAACACTCCAAAGAGAAAGGAAAACTTGAAATCGCATCATATGACCCCTTTAATGTCGACAGAAAGAGTGCTGTTGTCACACTGTAGAAAACACAAATTATAGACACTGGTTAAAATTTTCTACAAGCATTCATTCCATGCCTTTTAATCTAACAAAGAAAAAAAAAGACACATTTTATTCTAATAAAACAAATACTAATATATATATATATGTGAGCAATTTCATATGAGTAGATGAAAGATATGGCTGTATATCACCACGGCTGTGATTCTGCAGCAGGTAATCATGTCTGTGCTGATATACAGCCATATCGCACTGCTACTCGTGTAATATTGTGTTTATACAACAGTTTGATGGAACGAGTGTGCAAATAAATTTTTCACAAAAAAAGAAAAGAAAAAAAAAAGGGGGAAGTCGTGGCCTATTGGTTAGAGAGTTGGACTCGTAACCCTAAGGATTAAGAGTCTCGTACCGGCAGGGATTGTAGGTGGGGGGAGTGAATGTACAGCGCTCTCTTCCTTCAATACCACGACTGAGGGGCCCTTGAGCAAGACACTGAATTTTTTTTTTTTACTTTATTTAGTTGACAGGGACACTATACATTAATAAAACATTCCTTTAAATGTACAAGAATTAGCCAACGGCTATTTTACATCCGTAGTCCCTGGACAAGATGTTACAAGTCACCCTAAAATAAAATTTAATGACAGTTTTTCTCGATTGCTAAAACACTATAACCAGGCTTTTGAACTAAAATTTAAAAACCATAACGCCATTTTTCAAAAAGCACACCCATTTTGCTGAACTATAAGCACTATTCCCCTGCTTTAACGCATGAGTCAGATTTGGTGAACTGTTACTGCTAAATTCTACACACAAATCCCTACATTTCTCAGTGCTTACACCATGGGGTCATTTAGAAAGCACTAGCATTCAATCCTGTTCACTCAGCAAACAATCACCCAGGTGGAAACACTAAGAGTCCAAATTGAACACACATAAATCAGATCCTTCAATAAATAGATAAAAG
>NW_015506569.1:29024-40834 GCF_001515645.1 Sinocyclocheilus grahami
TGATCGTATCCTCCGAAAGCACCGGTTCCGGATTAAACAGGCGTACCGCGTCCCTTTTGAACGAAACTCTGACTGCGTGAAAGACCAACGAGTGGAATATGTTCAAGTATGAGTTTTGATATCGTATGAAGTATTGTGTACCATCACAGTATAGCAGTTTATGCTGCCATTTGTGCCCTCTTGAACTGTGCTTCAGGGCAGTGGTTTACTCTGTGTTTCATGTGTTTTCAGAGAATCTTTGAGATTGAAGGCCGGCCTGTTCCCCATGAAATTATCTTTGTGGATGAGGCTGGTTTCAACCTGACCAAAAGAAGGAGAAGGGGGAGGAACATAATTGGCCATCGGGCTATTGTAAATGTCCCTGGTCAGCGCGAAGGGAATGTCACTATGTGTGCAGCCATCAGCCAACGAGGGGTACTCCACCGTCATGCCATTCTAGGACCCTATAACACTATGCTCCTCCTTGCTTTCCTTGATGGTCTAAGAGAGAACATGTTCCAGCTGGACCTCAGGGAAACAGCACAGCCAGAGCAGCCTCGTTACATTGTTGTTTGGGATAATGTCAGCTTCCATCGCGCTGCTCTGGTTCGTGACTGGTTTACCAATAACCCGAGGTTTTCTAACATCTTTCTGTAATTATTATTTAATAATTACATAGTTCAGTGTGTTCCTGCAGCAATACCAGTACAATATTTCATGGTTCTCAACCAATCAGATTTGAGAACCAGAACAAACTGCTGTATAAATCTATCCTCCTGACTACCAGAAGAAGAAAAAAAGATGAATTTAATATTTTTACATTTTTTAAATGATATTTTATTCATATGTTATACTATGTCTTCTGTAGAGCAGGACTTTAAAAAGTCCTGTTTTTAAAAGAAATAAAAAGACATGAATAGACATGAAAAGCAAAAACAATTATTATTTTTTTAATCCATAATCCATTTTTATTTTTTTTTATACCAAACTTTGTATACAAATTATTCTCAACTATGTTATGAAAGATATAACAGAATGATTTGATATACCATTTTGCTTTATGCAACATGTGCGTAAAATGTCCATAAACAGGTTATTTTATTATGTGCAATGTATCTATAAACTGTATCTATTTTGCATATTAATTTGTTTTTGGGGCAACATGTAATGAAAAAATAAGTGTAATAATGGGAGTATTAATTGGCAAGATTTTCATAATAACCTAATAATAATAATAATAATAAATCTAAAATTTCATAGGTATATTGAAATATAATTTCCCTATTCATTTGTTGTGTCTCCCAAAATGCGTAATAAACATGCTTTTAGTCCTGCTGTTCTCTACAAATCAATGTCCTGTTTCATAACAGAAAGTCATATTTTGATTTGAAACCCCACAACATTTTCCTGAGATGTTGATTTATGACAGATCAGATTAGAAATTAGTCAGATTTAAATGATCATTACAAAATATTATCATATTTCCACAAGAGTGTTGAATTTGAGAGGGAGTGGTCACGGTGAAACATCCAATCATATGGTCTCTCTGAACAGTCCTGAATGTGCTCGGTGCAGGACATCCAGACTTACAGCTGTGACATGTGAGGTCTCTAAAACATTATGTCCACTACAGAGGACAAGACTCCATAGCTGGTTGTCAGGAGGATATATATATATATACACACAACAGTTTGGTCTGGTCCTTGAATCTTGAATTCTTCACTTGTATCATTTCTCACAGCGGGTGTCATGGCAGATGACCAAACCCAATGTAATTTTACAAATACTACTGTTGTTTTGTCACAGAACATAGTTTAAAGAGTTTTTTTTTTGTAGGTGAGAATGTAGTTGTTTAAACTTCAGATTTTTGTTAATAAAGATAACGGCTATTTGAAAATGTGCTTCGGTGTTTGTGGAGATGTGAGCTCCAGCGCGTCAGCGGCCGTTCAGCGCTCATGAACCCGTGGAGAGAGCAGCCTCACCTCACAGCACATATGGCTTTGTGAAAAGCACAAATCAGTGACATGACTTGACGGCGTTGGGATGTGTTTAACACAGTCGTGTCAAAAGTCCAACACATGATTCGATCTGGTCCAGTAGAAGTAAACGATGAAAGACATTCAAGCGATCAATGAAGGGTTTTTCTGAAACATTAGTTTATTTTGCTGGGTTTGTGAATCTGTTGTGTGATAGTGAAATGCTGCATCTTCTCACATGTTCAGAAAACGAGACCATAACCTTGAGATTAACGTGTCACACACACACACACCCCTGATGAAGTCTAAAGAGCATTAAGTCCATTAGTGTTTCCCTGACGGGAAGCTGCTCTCTGAGCTTCAGCGAGACTATAAGAGAGCGGCAGAGACAGACAGCCTCATTCCACAGACAGACAGAGAGAGAGAGAGAGAGAGACACGCACACGCCGCTCACGCACCACAAACACAGGTAAACATGCTCAAGAATTACAATAGCAGCTGGCTGATGTGCTTCAGCTCGATAGTTCATAAATGATCAATCATCTGTTTTGCTGTATCACATCTAGTTTGTTGCTGTTTGTTTTATGTGGGTTAGTTCATTAGGTTTCTATTCTACGCTCTGGTGCATAAAGGGAACCCCGGGTATTAAGACTTGTATGGCTTAAAATAACGTAAATGATGTCTCTTACTGAAATATGTAGTAGAAAACCCATGAAAGATTTACATTATTTAAGAAATCCACATCATTTTATACATATTTTTGACTATGAGGGGGGGCACCATTATTTCAATGACATCAAATGGTTGCACTCAGTGAGTTACTGCTGCTATCTGCTGTTAATTTTACTGCAACACAACTGTATACCGTCATTGAAATATATTATATTAAGCCATACAAGTCTTAATACCCCGGGTTCCCTTTAATGCAGGAAGACTGACATGATGTATGGTGTGAAATATTCATGATCAGATGAAGGTGTGAACTCTAATCAGTATCGCATGAAGCTGCAGAAACACCAGCGTCTGATCCACAGACAGACAGACAGATGAAGGAAATCTCATAAATCTGTTGTGTTAATGCGCAACACAACTGTATACCGTCATTGAAATATATTATATTAAGCCATACAAGTCTTAATACCCCGGGTTCCCTTTAATGCAGGAAGACTGACATGATGTATGGTGTGAAATATTCATGATCAGATGAAGGTGTGAACTCTAATCAGCATCGCATGAAGCTGCAGAAACACCAGCGTCTGATCCACAGACAGACAGATGAAGGAAATCTCATAAATCTGTTGTGTTAATGAGATTAACGGTCTTAATAAGGCAACATGAAAAACAGTGTTTGATGTGGATTATTGTGAGATTATAATCTGATGGACGTCTGACACGTCAGGAATATCATAGAGTCTGCTCTCGTGTTCATCCTGAAGGGCTTTATTTCGTGATAATGACTGACAGGCGGTATGTTATCACACTGAGGTGTTTATGGGATAAATCAATACAAGCAGATGACATCAGTTACGTGAGAGACTGCAGAGACACACATCATGACGAGTGATAAACGAGAAAAGGAGAAAGGTTCCAGATCCAGCAGCGTAATCCCATTATCCCAGATTCCTGTCATGTCAAATCACCTTTATTTGTGTAGTGCTTTATACAAACTGATTGTGTCAAAGCAGCTTTACAAAGTCAAACAGGAAAATAGACTGTCAATAATGCAAGAAGACAATAACAGAGTCATTTCCCAGCTAAAGTCAGTTCAGTGATGATTCAGTGATTCATCATCAGTTCAGCTCTCTTCAATAGTGTTTGTGTAATCAGTCAAGCGTCCACAACTAAACAAACCAAAGAAACCAAAACTCTTGATTCCTGTGATGCGCTCAGATCATAAGCGTCGCTCTGTTCGCTGTGTTTCAGGGAAGTGCAGACATGAACGCTGCTCCTCCTGCAGGAAGTGCTCTGGCCACTCCCGCCAGCACCGCCGGACCCACCACACCCAAGAAAGGGCCGCCCAAATTCAAGCAGAGACAGACGCGCACCTTCAAGAGCAAGGCCCCCAAACCCGGGCAGAAAGGGTACAAACACACACACACACACACACACACTCAGTCTTGTTCACTATCCTTGTGGGGACTCTCCATAGGCGTAATGGTTTTTATACTGTACAGACCGTATATTCTATCGCTGTACACCTAAACTTGCCCCTCACACTAAACTATAGGCATTTTTACACTCTCAAAAAAACTCATTCTGTATGATTTATAAGCTTGTTTCCCCATGGGGACCTCAATTCAGGTCCCCACAGTGCCACGAGTCCTGTGTGTATTCAGGTTTAAGTCTCCACCAGTGTAGAAAAACATGCACTCACACACAGTTTCACACACACACACACACACACACTCACAAACACAAATACTGCAGCTATTGAGCGAGTTTCCCTCTGCTCTGCAGATTCGGCGATGATATTCCTGGTATGGAGGGTCTCGGCACCGGTGAGTCACAGTGACACATACACACACACACACACACACACACACACACCCTGTGTTCAGTTTGTTAATGCTTGTGTCTCATCTCGTGACAGATATCACTGTCGTGTGCCCATGGGAGGCATTCGGAGACATGGAGCTCAGCGATCTGGCCAAATACGGCATTATCTAAACCCCGCCTTCTCAACATCACCGCCTTCAGCCCCGCCCCTCTCATCCAGTGGCCCCACCCCTTTTGCTCAATGTTGTCGTGTGGTTATGATGTTGTGTGATGATAAAGGGCAGATTCGACACATGGACACTGTCATTATTGATATGATTGTTATTGTTATTATTATATAATATTTTATATTTTGTATATGTTGCGATAAGATGACAACTTATCCCCTCCCACACCTCAGCTGTCAATCAACATCCTGAAAAATAGTCATCAGGGTTAAGACACGCCCCTAGCTGCGACTCCGCCCTTAACTCTGATTTATTACAGAAGGTGTGTTTCCTGGTGACATCACTTCCTCTGTCTCGTAGAGCCTGTCCCATAAACACATTTATTTTATTAAATGTGCCATGTGTGATTACCGGAGTAGAAATCCAATTAAACGTTCTATTTTCAGTAACTCTGTTGGCCTTATTGCAGTAGAATAAAAGCAAATTTCATAACACAACAATGAATTTCATTAAACACCATTATGAAAAACCCATTAACATACTGATTAATGTCAAGAATGACTGATGTGTGTGTGTGTGTGTGAGAAAGAGAGTGAGAGAGAGGCTGTTCACACACATAAGGTAAATTCAGGAAGAGTAGAAACAAATCTGTTGACTTCATCATCCGCGCGTCTCTCTTCTCCTCCCATCCTTCACCTCACACACACACACACACACAGAGAGAGAGAGAGTCACAGAGACAGACGGTGTGTGAGAGTCTGTGATGGACGGAGCGACAGGCTGCAGGTACGACACTTTCATCTCTAAATACTATCAGTCTTACAGAGGATGAATGAAGGAAATCAGGTGACAGAACGGTCACAATATTCATAACTATGAACTGTAAATCATGTCTGCTGTGTGTGTGAGTCTGTGTGTGTGTTGTGATTGAAGTTTAAAACTTTTTTACACTGCTGCTCAAGAAAAACACATGTTTTCCTTCAATCAGACAACAGGTTTCATGTCATGTAAAGATCCGTGATTCATTAGCTGCTTGGTTTATTCAGATCAGTCATCACTACGACACACACACACACACACTCACACGCACACACGCACACACACACACACTCACACTCACACAGACACACACACACACAAACACGCACACACGCACACACGCACACACGCACACCAGATACAAAAGCAGCAAATCATTTCTAAACATTTCTAAACTATTGTAGCTGCTGCCAGATGACAAACCCAAAGGAGAAATAATGTGAAACAAGTGAAAGAGTGAAGATGATCTCTAGCAGGAAAGACATTTGTTAAAGCAGAAGATAAGATCACTGATAACAGCATCACAACTGAGCTTTTGTCCTGGAGAGGAAGAACAACACATCCGTCTCCATCAGCACTTCACCAGCTGGATCCTCAACATTTACCGTCCTGGCCGAGCACAAAAACTACACACACACACAAGTGTAATACTTGAAGTTAAAGTTTAGAAATACAAATGACAGAAAAAATTTGGAAAATAAAAGAAAGGATAATTGAACAAATTAAAGTGCTAAAGTACTATACAATGAGAATTAATTTAAATAAAATGTATAGAATGGTTTTTACACATCATACATAGAGTACAGAGAAACACTACTGCTGAAACCTTTTTAAGACATTAATACTCTTATTAACCCAAGAAGCATTAAAATGATTAAAAATGACTCAAAAGGCATTTTTAATGCCTAGGACATAACAACATGCTAAAAGATGTTAGCAATGTGCTAAAAAAATGCTAGAAACAAGCTAGCAAACATGCTAAGACTTAATGATTACATAGCAACAAGCTAGCAACCACCCAGAACACCCTAGAAGCTGTCTAGCAACCGCCGAGAGTACCCAAACAACCACATAGCAACGGCCTAGTAAACACCCAAAAAACCCTGGTAACCGCCTAGAGACACCCTAGAAACCACCTAACAACCACATGAAACACCCTAGCACCCGCATAGAAACACCTTAGCAAATGCATAGCAACCACCCAAAGTGCCCTAACAACCACCCATAACAACCTAGCAACCACTCAGAGTACCCAAACAACCACATAGCAACGGCCTAGTAAACACCCAAAAAAACCCTGGCAACCGCCTAGAGACACCCTAGAAACCACCTAACAAACACATGAAACACCCTAGCACCCGCATAGAAACACCTTAGCAAATGCATAGCAACCACCCAAAGTGCCCTAACAACCACCCATAACAACCTAGCAACCACTCAGAGTACCCAAACAACCACATAGCAACGGCCTAGTAAACACCCAAAAAAACCCTGGCAACCGCCTAGAGACACCCTAGAAACCACCTAACAAACACATGAAACACCCTAGCACCCGCATAGAAACACCTTAGCAAATGCATAGCAACCACCCAAAGTGCCCTAACAACCACCCATAACAACCTAGCAACCACTCAGAGTACCCTAGCAACCACATAGCAACAGCCTAGTAAACACCCAGAAAACCCTGGCAACCGCCTAGAGACACCCTAGAAACCACCTAACAACCACATGAAACACCCTAGTACCTGCATAGAAACACCTTAGCAAATGCATAACAACCACCCATAACAACGTAGCAACCACTCAGAGTACCCTAGCAACCATATAGCAACGGCCTAGTAACCTCCCAGAAACCCCTGGCAACCGCATAGCACCCATCCAAAGTGCCCTAGCAACCACCCATAACAACGTAGCAACCACTCAGAGTACCCTAGCAACCATATAGCAACGGCTTAGTAACCACCCAGAAAACCCTGGCAACCGCCTAGAGACACCCTAGAAACCACCTAACAAACACATGAAACACCCTAGTACCTGCATAGAAACACCTTAGCAAATGCATAACAACCACCCATAACAACGTAGCAACCACTCAGAGTACCCTAGCAACCATATAGCAACGGCTTAGTAACCACCCAGAAAACCCTGGCAACCGCATAGCACCCATCCAAAGTGCCCTAGCATCCACCCATAACAACCTAGCAACCACTCAGAGTACCCAAGCAACCACATAGCAACGGCCTAGTAACCACCCAGAAAACCCCAGCATCTTAGTAAATAGTTTTAGCATTTCAGAACCACTTTGCGAAAACCTAGTGACGTATAAAGCGCAGTCACCTTTATCTGTATAGTGCTTTATACAATACTGGTTGTGTCAAAGCAGCTATAGAAACAAAGCTGAAAAGCTGACGTCAATAATGCAAGAAGACAATAGCAGAGTCTTTTTTCCAGATACTTGCATATGCATAAAGGAATGTATGTTTGGTGCACACTTCAAGTACATTAAAGTTATTCAAATCAATCCAATGTATGCAGAGTTGTGCAGAGAGTAAAAGAAATATACAGTATATATGATGAATGTTTATGTATGTATATATATATATATATATATATATATTTTTTTTTTACAGGATACACTCTCTTTATGTATAAATATGCACACAATGTATAAATGTTACAATGGTAGACTTTATAGACATTGTGTGTTCACAATTATGAATATGGGACTACTGATATAAACTTCTTGTATTTTATATGTTCAATTAGCAGAATAATTGCAACATAAAGTGGAGATAAGGTTAGAAAGCATGAAGCTCATGGTGTTAGAATGCCAGTCTGTTAATCAAGTCTAAATCAAGATGCAATCCATAACAACGCGTTATAACAACGATATCTCAGAAAGTCTGACATAAAATAAGGATCGGGCTGAGGAGAGTCGATACCGATTAGTTAAAAAAAAGAAGTTTGATCGGCCCCAATCCCGATCCTTGAGAATCCCGATCTCTAGTAGAAACTGATTTACTATTTTTCCCTTTAAATAATTATTTGTTTCTCTGACCAAATTGGGTTATTATCGTTAACTAAAACCAAAATTTTTATCTAAAACCATATAAACTAAATAAAAATGAACTAAAACTGAAATAATAAATATAAAAATACAAAAACACACAACAAAATGACTACAACTAAATACGAAAATCGAATAAAGTATAAAAAGAAAAACTTATTCAAAAGGTTTTTTTGGGGGGGGGGGGGGGGGGTGGGGTGTTTGGGGACATAACAACATGCTAAAAGATGTTAGCAATGTGCTAAAAAAATGCTAGAAACAAGCTAGCAAACATGCTAAGACTTAATGATTACATAGCAACAAGCTAGCAACCACCCAGAACACCCTAGAAGCTGTCTAGCAACCGCCGAGAGTACCCAAACAACCACATAGCAACGGCCTAGTAAACACCCAAAAAAACCCTGGCAACCGCCTAGAGACACCCTAGAAACCACCTAACAACCACATGAAACACCCTAGTACCTGCATAGAAACACCTTAGCAAATGCATAACAACCACCCATAACAACGTAGCAACCACTCAGAGTACCCTAGCAACCATATAGCAACGGCCTAGTAACCACCCAGAAAACCCTGGCAACCGCATAGCACCCATCCAAAGTGCCCTAGCATCCACCCATAACAACCTAGCAACCACTCAGAGTACCCAAGCAACCACATAGCAACGGCCTAGTAACCACCCAGAAATCCCTGGCAACCGCCTAGAGACACCCTAGAAACCACCTAACAAACACATGAAACACCCTAGTACCTGCATAGAAACACCTTAGCAAATGCATAACAACCACCCATAACAACGTAGCAACCACTCAGAGTACCCTAGCAACCATATAGCAACGGCTTAGTAACCACCCAGAAAACCCTGGCAACCGCATAGCACCCATCCAAAGTGCCCTAGCAACCACCCATAACAACTTAGCAACCACTACCCTAGCAACTGTGTAGCAACCACCTACAACACCCTAAACTTTCAAAGTTTCAAACTTCATGCTTTTACAACCAATTCAAACTTTCAGGCTAGACTTTCTCAGCTGTTTCTGTTATTTTTCTTTTTATCACTGTGAAGCTGCTTAACAACTTAGCAACCACTACCCTAGCAACTGTGTAGCAACCACCTACAACACCCTAAACTTTCAAACTTCATGCTTTTACAACCAATTCAAACTTTCAGGCTAGACTTTCTCAGCTGTTTCTGTTATTTTTCTTTTTATCACTGTGAAGCTGCTTTGACACAATCTTTACTGTATAAAGCGCTATAGTCGAGTCACCTTTATCTGTATAGTGCTTTATACAATACTGGTTGTGTCAAAGCAGCTATAGAAACAAAGCTGACTTGACTTTATATTGAAAAATCCTTCTGATGACTTTCTCTGGTTCTGTGGTGAAAACAGATATTTGAATCAAAAGTCACTGAAAGTTCTCTGTCTTTCCTGCAGATCACTGTGAGCATTAGAGAGAGAAGAGAACAAGCGCTTCACCATCGATCAGATCCTTCGTCATGGAGCTTCTGGTGCGGGTTCAGCGGTGGAACGGCTCTCGGCCCGTGGGCTGCGGCTCTGCTCTGGCTCAGGAGTACTGGCCGCTGTGTGACACGTGGGGGATCGTGGTGCAGGCCGCGGCGGGCGTGGGTTTGGTCAGCTGCGTGGTGCTGATGCTGGCTCTGCTGCTGTGGTCGGCGTGTGCGTCCCGCTGTCGGTCCGGTGCGCTGGCGGCGCTGCTGCTCTTCCTGCTGGCCACGGCGGGTATATTCGCCCTTCCCTACTCCTTCATCATCGCTCTGTCGCCGCAGACGTGTCCGGTGCGGGTGTTTGTGCTCGGCGTGCTGTTCAGCCTGGCGTTCGGCGCTCTGCTGGCGCGCGGTCTGGCTCTGCTGGGGGTGGCGCTGGCGCGCGGCTGGAGAGAGGTTGCTGTGGCCGCGGCGCTCGCGCTGGTGCAGGTGATCGTAGCGACGGAGTGGCTGCTGGTGGTGCTGGTGCAGGACAAGAGGACCTGCCAGTTTTCACAGCCAGAGTTTGCCATGCTGCAGATTTACGTGATGGTGCTGTTAGCCGCGGCGCTGATGACGGCGCTGCACTTCCTCCGGTACACCTGCGTCACCTACAGCTACAGCGACAGCGGAAGCACGCATCGGCAGAACAAACTGCAGGCGGCACTGCTGGTCCTGACCCTGCTGCTGAGTGCCTGCGTGTGGCTCATCTGGATCACGCTCCTCACATACGGGAACCATGCCATGGGCCGCAGCCCGCTCTGGGACGACCCCGTGATCAGTGTGGCGCTGACCGCTAACGGCTGGGTGCTGCTGCTGGGACATGGCTTCACTCAGGTCCGCTTCATGTGCAAGAGCAACGCTCGTACCAAAGACCCGCCGCTGGACTTCACGGGCTGGACAAGCCCCAGAACACAGCCAGCGGCTCCACCGGACCTGAAGACCGGCACCGACAACGAGGGCTTCCAGACGGACGCGGACGCGAGGAGAGGTAACAGAGGAGTCAGATACTCGTGAAGCCACATTGCATGGGATGTTCTGGCTTGTTTTCACTGATTGTGTCTTTAATAGGAGTGTATTCTGCATTCTCCATACAGTTGTTTTTAACATGTTTAAACCTGAAACACGTGAAAGAATCTGCCAGTGCAGTGAAAAAAATACACTTGTGATGTTCCGTACGACACAAGGCTCCAGCATCAGGCTTACACACTTTGCTAAGAAATTATACCTAGGAACATTTTAGGTTTATAAAATATATATGTCCAGGCTTTAAACTTTACGAGCAGCAGATGGCGCTGTTCTTCACATGTCGAGGTTTTGAATCTTTTACTGGGACAATCAGGGCATTCAATCCCCATCCTTACAAACATTCATATTAAAGACACATTCTCTGAAAACAGCTGAGAGAATGTGCTCATCAAATACCCGATCTTACAGTCTCTGTCCTGAATAACACAATCCCAGCATGCACTGAGCAAGATCAGTCAACAAAGGGGCTGCCTATGACTGGCACAGGTTAAAGGTCACGTGTTTGTGTTGCAGGTGAAGATATATCGCCGTCTGGATTCTTCATGAGAGTGAGTTCTCATCATCCAATCACCATCCTGCAGCACTGAACGGCTGATGATGTCCCCGTCATGTGATTAATCCGCTGTGTGTTTCATGTTTCAGGAACTCAGTGCAGAGAAAGATTACAGCATCCCTCGACCCACGACCACCAACATCAACGAGCCATACGACGAATACTATGGACACAGAGTTTGACCACACACACACACACACACACACACACACACACACAGAGATACACACACACACAC
>NW_015506569.1:40869-59681 GCF_001515645.1 Sinocyclocheilus grahami
CACTATGCACACAGAGTGTGCCCACACACACACACACACACACACACACACACACACAGAGACACACACACACACACACACACACACACACACACACAGACTCTGTTTGTCTGCTGATTACACTGAATATCTATCAAATATATATATATAAAATATATCTAGTTATGATTAGTATTTCCTGAGTCGTTTGGCAGACCACCAGGTGGCGCTGATGTACTGCAGTCTGAATAACCAGCTTCCTCATTCATTAAAGTCTCTTTCATTGATGACAAGCTTGTGCTTAGATCTGAAAAATACACTGGCAATAATTCAGAAGTCAGCAAATACAATAACACAAAACCTGAAAAGTGATCATAAAGAACTGCGGATTCAGGTGAACTGGAGAACAGAGACTAGAACCGACTACACTTAGAATTGAACATCAACAAAGACATTTGTTTTCCGCTTCCAATGATCTTTCTTACCTCGTTTGAGTTCCTGACGGTGCTGACAGTGATCAAGGCCTGCAGGCTGAGACGTGTTTTCACCAGCGCGCTGCTAAATCTCACACACGGAGTACAGCGGAGGAAGCTGGGATCTGCGGATTGCTCAGTGTGAACGCCTCACATTCAACCAGATTGCTTTGGTAGTGTCCAGGTAGTGTAGACGCTCATGTGTTCATCTCAAACAAGTTCATTCATTCATTCATAAAAGACTACATCAAAAGCCTTAAACCCAAAAAATCTTGATCTGGTGGGATATTAACAGAAATATTAAAACAAACCAGTCAGAACTCTATTCAAAAACAATCTACAACCTCTACACATGTGGATACACCATAAACCAAGCGCTCTGAAACTCACAAACATCAGCTTCAGCACTGCTGAACCAAACCACATGATGAAAGCTCCCATCGGGAAAACTAAAGCAACGCTGACAGTGATCAAGGCCTGCAGGCTGAGACGTGTTTTCACCAGCGCGCTGCTAAATCTCACACACGGAGTACAGCGGAGGAAGCTGGGATCTGCGGATTGCTCAGTGTGAACGGCTCACATTCAACCCGATTGCTTTGGTAGTGTCCAGGTAGTGTAGACGCTCATGTGTTCAACCGCCGCTAACGCCTCATCTCAAACAAGCTCATTCATTCATTCATAAAAGACTACATCCAAAGCCTTAAACCCAAAAAATCTTGATCTGGTGGGATATTAACAGAAATATTAAAACAAACCAGTCAGAACTCTATTCAAAAACAATCTACAACCTCTACACATGTGGATACACCATAAACCAAGCGCTCTGAAACTCACAAACATCAGCTTCAGCACTGCTGAACCAAACCACATGATGAAAGCTCCCATCGGGAAAACTAAAGCAAAACCCAGCGTAAACTGGTATGTGTGTGGACCCTGATCTAGCAGAACGTTTCTATACTGAATTCAGGCTCAGAGACAGACAGACTGAAACAAACAAGCCAAAGCTGTCTGTCCTGATGTAGACACACTTTCTCCTTCACTTCAAGCTCGTTCCAGACGGTCCTGAACTGCATGTAAATGTTCAAACGCCGGACTCTCAGCATCATCACATCAGCACTGTACCTGCAGTGACGGCCCGTTCACACCCGTGACGAACTGATCCGGATTCACTCCACTTTGACTCTGTCCTGCTGTGACAGACACTGACATGAGTCTCAGCGGGGATGTAACACTGACACCATCTGCTCGATTCTATTGACCACTTCACGAGTTCACACTTACATTAGATCGAGAGAATAGAAAGCGTATTTGGCATGCTGTCCGATGGGGGGCTCCGAGCCCGGACCCTGAGCTGGGATAAGAGGAGTTAGCAGTGAGGAGTCGGGTGGAGGAGGAATTCAGTTCCCCTGCTTCTCCATCACAGCGCATGCGCCGCTTCAGTACGGAAATCGTGACGTCATGACTTCGCCCCGGCGAAGCGAGTAAGTGGTTTTGCTGTCTTTCTGCAAGCACAAGGTTCATCTCACCATGTTCATTAGAGAATCTGTAATTAAATACAGTACATGTATGTACGTAACGACCTGTTCAATCGCTATAGCATCAGATCTCCCTGCTAATTCTAACTTTGGCCTATTTTATGAAGTGTAACGTTTAGATTAGACAGCTAAAGTCCTTCTTCAGGGGCATTCTTTTGTTCGGACGCCCATTTCATTTTATTGTTATTGTTGTTAGTGTGTGTGTGTGTTTCTGTTAAACAACTGAAGCCTTGTCGAAATAATAACAAATAAACTATATTGCACAATGACTAGTAGTAGTTTCTCTTTTATTATTTTAGGTAGCTCAGAGTGATGCTCCATGTGTTTTTGTAATGGTAACGACCTGTTCAATCGCTGTAGCATCAGATCTCCCTGCTAATTCTAACTTTGGCCTATTTTATGAAGTGTAACGTTTAGATTAGACAGTTAAAGTCCTTCTTCAGGGGCATTCTTTTGTTCGGACGCCCATTTCATTTTATTGTTATTGTTGTTAGTGTGTGTGTGTGTTTCTGTTAAACAACTGAAGCCTTGTCGAAATAATAACAAATAAACTATATTGCACAATGACTAGTAGTAGTTTCTCTTTTATTATTTTAGGTAGCTCAGAGTGATGCTCCATGTGTTTTTGTAATGTCATAATTACGTCTAACCACTTTCATCTGCAGAACACTTTACACTGAAAACACAGAACAGATTTCCCGAGTTGTGCTTTTAAGTCGGACTACAAAGATGTGTTGGATCTGTATTATTAGATCTTTCCGACTCGAGTTCAAATGCATTTTCTCAGTCGGGGAATTATTTTTCACGTGCGGTGCCGGTGATGATGCTTCTTACGTCCGTTTCGGAGAACCCGAGGACACATATTTCAATCGATCGCTCCAGCATGACACCGAAATCTGCGTTCTGATTCGGTTCTAGTACATACCGGTTACATTGGTACCGGGTTTCGGTACCCAAGCCTAGTTTACAGTATTAGTATACTGGGTCTGTGAATTAGGTCTTAAAATGACAGTAGCGTGAATATTAGACTTCTGTCTGTTTTTAATGTTAAACAAAAAAGACAGATACAAATGAATTTGCTGCTATAAACTGAATAACATTTGTGACGTAAGGATTAATCTATTTCATTTATAAAGTAAAGATTATATGCAGTTATTTTACATTTGATTACCTGAAAACCCTAAAAAGCACCGTTTAATTTCTATCCTTGCTCCAATGTGTTTATGTGTGCTATTGCTTGTATTGCTTATTTTCTTCATTTTTATTTGACATTAGTTGTTTTGTTCCCTGAGAATAGCACATACCAAACTGTACTGAAATTGCGACCCTAAAAACATGATATAAACCAAACCATAATTCCAACCGTTACACCACTAGTACAGATGCTGTTATAGCTTTTTATGCTCACGAAGGAAGGGAAGCGTCTCAATGGCGGTACGCAAATCCCCTCTATTCTCATTCACCAGTATATCCACCAGCTTGCAGGAGATCCTAAAATCAAAACCACGATGAAACGCATGGCACACTCAACATATACATGACAGAGAAGTAATGCTGGTGATGTTCATCTGGGCAGCTGTACGGCAGGACATCACAACATCAGCTGTGAGATGTGACCGTTCAGTACCTTGTACCAGAAGAATAAGCAAAGAGCACACCTGAACGTGGCGTTTGTGAGAGAAGAGACAACTAGATCAGTGTCTGGATGACGGAGGGACCACAGCCAAACATCAGGACAGCGTTCTGCACCAGTCCGGGAAGCAAACTGGAAACAAACATTACAAAATTATTCGTTTAATCCCTATAAACCAAAGAAAAAAATTATGACATTATCACACACTAATAGTGAAATATTCATATCAAAATGCAATACATATTATTCTGAATAATATTATATATATTGCACAAGGCTTAGGGAATAACTTTCTGAATAATTTGCACATGCTTTGATGTCTTTAGGTCACATGGTTTTGTAATTTAATGGATTTATAGAATTGCATACATGTAAATTTCTAATGCATATTCTGCATATATATTCTTTAAAGTAGGAATTGTGATATGCATTTGCACATATCTGATTTGGTTTTGGGATCAGATGTTATCTCTAATGTAACCTACATGCACTGCGGTTGGTTGCAAAACGCGGAGCTACAACATAAGGTCGGGTAAAACTGATCACAATTAGTTCACTTTTAAAAATGTTTCAACAATCCCACCAATGAAAAACATCCCATCATAAAACCCTACATTTCCACCTATCATACTACGCTTTGTATCATATCAATATCATACCATTGCTTTGAATATAGTATAGTAAAACACAAACACCGCATTAGATGAAAACCACATCTCTTTTCTCAAGAATAAAAATGCATCTGTGGCTTATGTGTTAGTGGGCTGTAAGGTCTCATCAAATACATGGCTCTGCATTCTTCTCATCTTGCATTATCAGATGATAATTATGAAAATAATTATTCTCTTCTCTCTGTTTTCAGTGTCAATTGCCGTCTGATTGTTGTAAGTGAAAATACTACATCTCTGATTTGCCAGTTACTAATTCATTAATAATCACTGATGACACTGAAAACATTTTCATTTGTACAGACATATCTCACTGCTCTTTCTTCTTTGTCTCTCTTCTGCTTGTGTCTACAGCAGCTACACACTCCCCACAGGCTCTTTTAAGTAAGCATATAGTTCGACTGACTGTCAGATCCTCTCAGTATCTGAGTTTAGATCAATTAAAGAAACATCATGCAGCATGTTATGTCTTAATGAAGACGATAAAGGGGTAGTTCATAAAATAAAAGTAATAAAAAAACTAGCATCCTGCGTCTCTGATTTGCCAGTTTTTATAGTAACACACTAATATTTTTCTTTGACTATTCTGTTTATCAATACAGACCCATGTATTATTTAATAGTGAAAAGTTCAGTCATTTCTTCTTCATCCGCCATAAAACGTCTGAGAATGTATCACTGGCATCCTTCGCAATAAGATGTTTTGTAACTGCTAGACACTTAGAGCTTTACTCTAGATTTATCTTCGACTTTCATGTTAGCATAATTTGCAGCATTGTAATGTTGTGTACTTTAATGTTTATGAGTAATCCTGTATATTATTATTATTTATTAGATGTTGCATCATCCTCCACGGTCTCCTCCACAATTTTGACTTGCCACAGTTTAGTTCAGGCTAAGAAGTAATATTCTTTATCTTCACTTTAAGGTGCTCTCAGTAATGTTTGTTTATTATTTTTATATTTATAAAGTCAACGTGGACGTTCATGGGATATTTACATTTGGTCACGTCGTGTTTTTAGTGATGGGATAGCTATCAGGACAAAGGACATTGTATTTATTTATTTATTATAATATGTTGTTCATTTTTTAAACTCAAATCCATTTAGTTTTTTTGTAGTCTAGGAGTGGGACAAATGTATTCTGTTACAAATCATGATTATAAAAAAGTTATGTTTAAATGTGCAGTTTCTCCATTGTTCATCTCAGTGTCTGAATGGCAGATAAAATACTGTAAAATGCCAAACCAGCATAAACGTTCCACAGACAGTAAAATGTACTTTTACGAGAGGAAAGAACATTATGGCAAGCCGTTTTGACTTTTATCATTCACAGGATATGAATTCTTGATATCAACAATGTAATTTCAACTAGTAAATAATATTCAACCCTTCAGAGATGACTGATCGGCGGTCTCTAAAAGGCCGATCTCCCAAACCGATCTCAAGCTGCTGACGCGCCTGCCGTCACGTGAGAGGTTTGGCACCGCCTCAGTCTCTGTCCGGCGCGGGTGAAATCATTATAATGCTGAAGGCGAGGTACAATTCATATTTCTTCATTAAATAACTTATAAAGTAATTTGAAAAAGTTTCTGTGAGACAATTTCACAAACAGCGTGAGTGAATCACCGCGCGCTCGCTCTCTTTCTCAGAATGCAGATGTCTTCTAATCACATCGCGTCTGTCTATAAGCTGCACGCTGCACAGTCGACACAGGAATTGTCACTTGCACAGTCGAGGCAGTGTCACATCGTCACTAAAGTTTATAAATTGCATTTTTTTCTTTTTAATTCTTGCCAGTGTTTAAGGCCCGCGCACTCTCCTGGAGACTGAGCTCATGCACACTCATAACACACATAATGCCAGGTTCATTACTCCGTTTGCAGTGCGTATTTCTCCCGTGCTCATGTTAACGGATTAATAAAGCCTTCACTGCACACGGTTGCTCTCCGGCAGTGTGTTCAGGAGCGGTGCGTCTGTAGGAGAGCAGAGATCGTTTCAGCACCTGCTGTGCTGCACGCCTGAATTAAAGTAACAGCGCATTGTTCGCAGTAAATATGAACATGCATTGACACAAAAATGTAGTAATTACAGCATAAATGCATATTATTAAAGTCTACTGTGTTTCACAGTCAACACACAGGCTATGGCTTTTTAGCTAGGTTTAAAGGAAAAGAGCACTTTTAGATAAGGTTCTTAAAGTTCTTAATTAAAGTTCTGGTAACACTTTATTTCGATAGTCCACTTTAGACATTCTATTAACAGTAAGTAACTTTGCAACTACATGTCAACTAGCAGTTAGTAGAGTATTAGTAGACTGTCTGCTTAATATCGTCTAACACTTTCTTTGTCAACTTATTATACTAACCCTAAACCTACCCTAACAGTCTACTCTGAGAGTTAGTACACATGTAGTTACAAACTTACTTATAGTTAATAGAATTTCTAAAGTGGACTATCGAAATAAAGTGTAACCAAAGTTGTTTATGAACCGCAGGATTGCTTGTAATAAACAGTAAGTAACTTTGCAACTACATGTCAACTAGCAGTTAGTAGAGTATTAGTAGACTGTCTGCTTAATATCGTCTAACACTTTCTTTGTCAACTTATTATACTAACCCTAAACCTACCCTGACAGTATACTCTGAGAGTTAGTACACATGTAGTTACAAACTTACTTATAGTTAATAGAATTTCTAAAGTGGACTATCGAAATAAAGTGTAACCAAAGTTGTTTATGAACCGCAGGATTGCTTGTAATAAAGATTTAAATGCAAAAGAAAAGGCAGTAGAGCCGACTGTTTCTGTCACTGGTAAGTTTTAATTACGAATGTTTGTGATAACGTAAGACAAGTAGTTTAAATGTTTTGCTGTAGCAACTTAATATATACATCTAGAAGTAAATGCAAAAGTAAAAAGCATTGAATAACTGATGAAAGATTGTATTACTGTACTGTGTAAAAAAAGAATCACAATATTGAAAGACTTTTAAGTAACAATGTTTGGATTTTAGAACGGAGTATGTGTGAACCTCACATACAGCTCACAAAATCAGGCTTGCGCTGTGTAAGCTATTGTGCAACAATAACACGATTGTAAGAACAAAGATCAAACATTCAGGTGAGATAAATATAGATTTCTGAAAAATGCCCCCCTCCACCCCTCAAATGAAAAAATAAATCCTCTCACAAGAGTCACCTAAGAGAAGAATTCATTTTCAAAAATGAAATTCAGGCCCTGAATAAATGTTTAAACATCTTGATTGGATCATCACTATAAATAATTCTACAAGATAAAAAGAAGGCTTTAAAAAGAAGTGTATCGGTGACGGGATCGGCCTCAAAAACCTTACAAATCCAAGCTTTTCTGAAGATCCAGGATTTTATCAAAATTGCATCTATAACAGTTTACTGGCATGTTAAAAGTGATAGTCAATATATAATGTAATATTTTTGAGTAATATGATTTTTTTAATAACGCAGCTATGTTATAATTATTCAACCCTTATTCAACATTGCTGTTTTTAAGTCACTTATTTGTATGGTGGGGAATAAAATTGTCTTAAAACAAAATGAAGCCTTTAGAAACTCTAAATCTATATAAAAAATAAAAAACTGAAGTTGAGCAGCAAAAATGGCAAAGTCAGCAGAGCTCTCACAAAAGCAATGGAGAAGATTAGTTTCATTACATTAGAAAGTCAAAGGCTGCATGAAGAGTTCCAAGACATTAAAACTCTCTTTAAGTTTTAAATACTAAAAATTTTAATACTTTTAAAATGTCCACATAATCAGAAGCATCAATTTGGCCATTCCTTAACTTTTTTTTGGAGACCCAGAAGGCTTGTTTTCCGATATGTTTAAACATGGTTGCAATAATAAAACTGACGTTACTCGTTTACTACCCTTTATTAAACCACTGAACCCTGATTCAAAGAAAGTATATGGTGATAATTCTAACAGTAACTGCGTGTTCAATAATACGTTCACTGGAGCATCGTGTACATGGGAAGAAAGTGACTGGGATGATGACTTTGTGGAAGACATGGACATGACTGACCATGAAGACAAACGATCACTGGCAACAGATCTGGCAACCTGGGCATCCCAATTCCAAGTCAAAGACAATGCTGCTGACCAGTTGTTAAAGGCCCTTCAGCAACACGGCCACACAGATCTTCCATCCACCTCCCGTACTTTGCTGAAAACACCAAGGCAACCGTACCACAATCTGGAATGGGATATTTCCATTACCCCCTCCATCAAAAGCTACTGGAACACCTGGAGAAGTACCCTGCTGAAGAGCTGCAAGACCATGACACCATCGAGTTGTCTTTTAATGTTGACGGCCTACCATTATTCAAGAGCTCAGGGAAAGTCATGTGGCCTGTCCTCGGTGTCATCCACCTCAATCCCAGTGTTGTTTTCCCTACAACATTAACTTGTGGAAACAAGCGGCCAAATGATCTGCATTTTTTATTTTTTATATTTGTAGCAGACCTCAAAGACCTCCTGTCTAGCGGCGTTCAATGCAAAGGTAAAACACATAGCATAAATGTTCTCTGCATCGTCTGCGATGCTCCAGCGAAAGCTATTGTCCGGGGCACAAAGCTATACTCTGGATATTATGGCTGCAATAAGTGTGACCAAAAGGGTGAATGGTTCAACAGAGTGACCTTTCAGGACACTGAAAACCTCACTCTAAGAACAGATGCATCATTCAGAAGCCAGGTTCAGCCCGAACATCACAAAGACAGCACACCACTGGCCCAGCTTTCCATTGATATGGTCAAGAGCTTCCTGGTTGATTATATGCATCAATCATGCCTGGGGTGATGAAAAGGCTGCTGCTTAGTTGGACCAGTGGAGCGAGAGGAGTGAGGCTCTCCAGCACGCAAACTAGAAATAAGCACTAGGCTTCTTCAGCTCAGAAATGAAATACCATCCATCTTCTCTCGCACACCTCGAAAGCCTGGTTGAGCCTGAGAGGTGGAAGGCTACAGATTTCGAGAATTCATGCTATACACGGGCAAGCTGGTGCTGAAAGGAATCCTTGACGATGACCTGTATCAACATTTTCTGGCTTTCAGTGTGGCCATGTGCTTGCTAGTGTCACCAACACTAGTCCAGAGGCATTCGGAGTAGGAGAAGGAATGGTCTCTGATCTCCTGTCAGATGCTCTCTAAACTCTTCAGGCATTACAGCTGAAGACTCAGAGCGGTTCTCTTGGCAAAAGGAGGTTGCAAAAAAGTATTGGATAAAAGGGTATGATTAATTATGACCAATGTGCATTAGAGAAAAACATTTCATAATGAGATTTCTCTCCCATTTTAAATTCTTTTTCTCCAATGAAAAGTTAGGTTTTAGTAAATTTTTTAAATAAAATATCTAAAGGACTGATGATACAGATTAATTTTCACAGCCTTCTTTGATCATATTTACCAAAGGGTATGAATAATTTTGAGCACATCTGTATATCATTTTCACTAGCGATCGGCTAGACTAGCACTAGGAAGCATGGAAATCTAAGTTGCATGGAAGTTCATAGTAGCGACCCTGGAGCACAAAACCAGTCATAAGGGTCCATTTCTCGAAATTGAGATTTAAACATCACCTGAAATCTGAATAAATAAGCTCTCCGTTGATGTATGGTTTGTTAGGAGAGGACAATATTTGAAAATCTGGAATCTGAGGGTGCAAAAAAATCTAAATATTGAGAAAATCATCTTTAAAGTTGTCCAAATGAAGTTCTTAGCAATGCATATTACTAATCAAACATTAAGTTTTGATATATTTACGGTAGGGAATTTACTAAATATTTTAGTAAACTTCATGGAACATGATCTTTACTTAATATCCTAATGATTTTTGGCATAAAAGAGAAATGTATAATTGTGACCCATACAATGTATTGTTGGCTATTGCTACAAATATCCCCCAGCGACTCAACACTGCTTTTGTGCTGCAGGGTCACGTATATTCTAGAAGAACTGTGGAATAGGTGACATTTTCAATAAATTAACATTGCTTTTCTTTTCCTTAGCATGCACGATATTGTAGAATGTTTAGAAGAAGCATTGGTTGGAATTGTAGCAGAGTGCTGGATATTTGAGGATAATGGGGTATAACCTTCCGCAAGTCCAACCCATATAAATAATACTATCTTGAAAGTTTACATTTTCTCAATTAGATAACAGTTAACTTTGGACTTTCTTTACAAATTTCAGCAACACTATAGTTACTGGCCCCCAAACAATCAGACAAAATGGGCAAAAAGAAGAAGACATGGCTCACACCAAAAATCTGTGTTTTTGCCCAAACTGGTAAAGAAGTGAAGTGAAGTAAATTTCAGCGGATTTCCCGTGGCCAGGGAGTAGGGAGCTAATTAATCTTAATCTTTATGATATACAATATTTCCAACAAACCGAGCTAAAATGAAAGAGGCTTTTCGACATGAATAGAGATCAGCTCTATTTATGAAAAAAACCACTGTGCTTCTGTGTTAGACTGAATGTCAATGACACATGATTCAATTTTTATTAATAATCTGCCTAAAAATGGGTGAGCCGCGAGTGAAGTTTGAGAAAAGTAATGGGGTGCATACCAGACAGCAAGGTTAACCGTCACATATACCATCAACTCTTAGCTGATTGACCCAAAGCTATCTTTGGCATGGGATTTAGGTAGAGTTGGGGTACTCAGACAAGAGTACAGCTTTTTTTAAAAGGACTCGGACTCGAACCCATCACTAGATTTAGGCTCCAAAACCATGATCTGTAGCAAAGACTTTAGAAATACAAAGACTATGCACTCATATTACTATAAATGGGAGAAAGTGCGACACGAATAAGTCCCACTTTCTGAGTAAATGAGCTAATCACTGCAGCTGCCGTTAGAAGCTCTGGTTCTAGAAATACTCAGTGCCCACAGAAGCACGATTAGCACTACACATTTGCTGGTCCAGCTTCAATTATTATTTTCACGATTCAAGCGTATAGAAACTAAATTTATGGGACCGTATCTTCATTGGTAATTTCAAATGAGACATTTAATCGTAAGCTTGGTGAACAGCTTTGAAGAATTTGATGTGTCTCCATTTAAAGAGACAGGAGCTGCACTTGCATGCCCTAAAGGTGTTTCAAAGATAGCCGCTGAAATTACTTGCCTGAAAGGGACTTTGCTTAGTATTCAGTCAACTGAGTTTACGGTACATGAGAAATGCAAGTTCACTACTGTAATGCACACGCAACTTGTTACAGATCAAGTGCATTGTGTACGGTTCATTCAAGCAGTGGCAGAACATGCAAGATGTTAATTTGAACATTTTTATTTAGTTTATTTACAATTCAAGTTGCACCATTTGAATGCCAATTTTTTTTAGCATTTGGTTATTTGAACTTTAGCTAAGATGCCAAGATTTTTAAAGTCAAAAAGGTGCAAAGAGTGCCCCGTCCATAGCTGCAAGCTCCTACAGTGCGGTCCAAAGCAATCCGTGACGTACCTTAAATCTGTGATAACAAATGTATTCAAAAAAAGCATTTCTCCATTTATTAAGGTACTATCATGATTTCAATAACCTTGGTTGTGACGACGCAACAGATCATGCTTAACTTACCCCCAGGGACGGACTGGGAGTAAAAAACGGCCCTGGATTTTCTCCCAAATAGGCCCACCACAACTACAAGTAGCAACTAGCTGGGACCGCTCCATCTTTCAGTATCAAACGATGTGCTAATCCAGTGCCAAACTGGGCCTTCGTTCCTAAAACCTTCATCAACAAACACACTTGTGAAACTCAGTTGCTGCCCCGGAAAACAAACTGCATTCACTGTTTACATAACGCTGGGTTCTTCAGGAAGCTGAACAAAGTTATCTTTCCTCACAACCAAAAACACACTTCTTTGGAGACATTCTTCCCGAGCGAGTCTGGCCGCTGGATGAAGCGTGTTGATGGGTGCGCTCTGGCTCTGGCTCTCGCTCCGGTCGATGCGTGCGCGCTCTTCCAGGAGAAATGCCCATATAAGGAGTTCCACCCTCGTCTACGTCATTAAGAGCCACGATCGAAAAAAACTCTCAGAAACTTGTACGAACCCGGAAGTAAGATTTTTGGCACAGAAATACTCCGTCATAAGCCCAAATTGTTTTTTGAAACTTTGTCCATGCTTAGCATGAGAATCCAACTCTTTAATGGTGTAAACAACTCTGAATGCATGAAACAGCACTGTAACCCCCCTTTAAGTATTCATATGTCTGTCTGTGTGTGTGTCATGTTAATCAGACTAATCATATTATAGGCTACTTCATTTACTCTATATTCTAACTCAGTATCTCTCAAATGTAACCCGTTGTAGAATCGCTGCTGTCTCTATGTATGAATGAATGGAATATTCATGTCAGACGATGCGGAGTAGAAAATAGCAGTGAATGTTCAGACTAGCGGTGTCCTGGGATTGTATAGGCTACATGCTCTATATAGTGAGACTGGCGGGCAGAGTAACCTGATGTAACGGTTTGCTTTTTTTTAGCTTCTCCCAACCTCCTTTATCTTCACGTTTGTTGCTTGCCATCACGAGCCCACTCTCCTTGGCAACTCAGTTTAGGTTTCTTATAAGCATTAAGCAAAAATACTTTTGTCGGCCATCAACATCACTTAATCTGGCACTTTTTCTTTGATGATGAGCCAGCCATGACTTCTCCAGAACGTCCAGATGGCCAGTCCGCCCCTGCTTACCCCCCACCCCAAACAAATGTGTGTATTATTTTAAAATTGAATCACATAATATTTGTAGCTGCCTTATGCTGGCCATTAACAGGCATTGATTTTTTTTATAACATTTTTTATAAAATGCAGGCTTCGCATAAAACAAAAGTTCAATGTATAATTTTGCCTTCTTGCTCTACAATGAATGTTTTCACTTTTTTTGCAAAGATTGTGTAGGAGTCATTCTCTTTGAAAGGATGGATCTCAATTACACAGTCACTGTTGGAAAGGGTTCAAACTTGCAGAAGATGCTCAAAAAACTAAACAGGTGCAGGACTACTTAACTTAAAAAGAAAAAAACGAAATGTCTGCATAATTGTCTAACGGAATCGTGATGTTATCTTTTCAGTGGAGCGACACCATGGACAAGGCCTCCCAGAGATTGTTCAATGCCAGAAGACCTCAAAGATACAACAAGATACCAAATGTGTTTAAATGTGATCTTCACACAAACTCTACTTCTGTTGCGGAGGAACCAGAGTCGTCAAAGGCAGGACGATATCTTGGACCTCAGGACGGCTCAGAGCAAGGAGGAATCGGAGGACCTTGAGAACCTCCTTAAGGACCCTGAATCTAGAAAGAAAGTGGTGGGTGCCAACTTAACTCAGAGAACAAAAAAAATAAAAGTATCCAACATCATTATACCTTCTCTTTGCAGATTTTATATCAATACCAGTATCATTCTTTAGGATTAGGCAAACATTTATTTTACATCTACCTCTTAAGTGTTAGTTCACCCCAAAATGGAAATTCTATCATTGACTCACCCTCAACTTGTTCAGAACCTGTATGAGTTTCTTTCTTGTGCTGAACACAAAAGACGATATTTTTAAGAATGTCGGTAACCAAACCGTTTCTGGCTTCCATAGTGTATATTTTGTTCTACTATGGAAGTCAACACAGAACAGCAACGGTTTCATTACCAACATTCTTCAAAATATCTTCCTTTATGTTCACCAGAAGAAAGAACTTCACGAAAGTTGAGGGAGAGCAAATGATATGACTTTAATTTTTGGTATCTGTTTTCCATAACTTTGCAAATGGCCAAATAGGTGTCATATAAAGAAACTGGTATAACATGTTACAGCATAATGAGTATGCTATTACCTTTGGTTACCTGCATGCCAACAAATGGCATTTTCTTGCAGACACACCATCTCAGCCTTACCCAGGAGAGTGTGTCCGGAGGGTAATGCGGGCAGTAGCCAACAGCGCATGGAGCCACTGCAGCCTGCATGGGAAGCCAAATTAAAACAACAACGTGCAAAGTTACCACACGTGAGCAACAATGATTCGTTTATGAACAACAGAGACAAATGTGTAACAGATCTGACACTGAAATAGTAACGCTGCCATTACATCAGATTGTCTTGACTTTATACAAGTCCTTTCTGCGTTTTCTAGCACAACTTTTTATTTTATTTACTTTTTAACAAAATTAAATATTAAGTTTTGACATTGGAATACTTTCTGTAAAGATACTTTAATTAGTATGATTTTTATAGTATGACAAAATAGTATGATTATTTAAATTATAAGTGTATTTAAATTGTATTTAAATTAAACACTTGACATTTATATCTAATTTATACACAACTGAACAAATGAATAAACACACTGATGACACAAGCATGAACAGTTATGGTACTCGCATACTGTAACGCTGTGAGCGACTTCTGTTTCGTTCCAGATGCGGTCGTGAGATGGAGAGCTGGTCTTGGGGAGAAGGACATAGAAAGCTTAATTGCAGAGACTCTGAAACAGGCGCCGGTGCAAAAGCAGAAAAGCAGAGAATGTTCTGTAATTAAAAGCCAAACAGAAGCAGTATAAAATTAAAGCTACATTATAAAACTCTAACAGTAGGCTATTTAATATCTGTTGTTCTCCGGTTGTCAGTCAGAATGAGAGTTCTTGCGTGAACATTATAGGCCTATATATACCCAAGCCAATTTATTATTCTTTCCTTTTTGTCTTAGTGTTTAAAATATTTAGTTTGAAACAAATTAACACTTGACATTTATATCTAATTTATACACAACTGAACAAATGAATAAACACACTGATGACACAAGCATGAACAGTTATGGTACTCGCATACTGTAACGCTGTGAGCGACTTCTGTTTCGTTCCAGACGCGGTCGTGAGATGGAGAGCTGGGAGAAGGACATAGAAAGCTTAATTGCAGAGACTCTTAAACATGCGCCGGCGCACATAAATAAAAGTGCTGAGGTATGAAAAGCAGAGAATGTTCTGTAATTAAAAGCCAAACAGAAGTGTCTAGACTCTGCCCCGGTACCAGTTGTGTCCAGCTATTCATTAGTCTGTTTGATTGATGAGAGAAATATGAAACTGATCAAATGTGTAAAGAATGCGTACACCTGCAGCAGTGGAGGACTATTATTCTGCTGCACGACACTGCAGAAGAACTGATGGCGGCACTGTTTGATCTGCGGCTGACCAATCAGCAGAAAGGGGCGTTTAATTCCCGCCCATGTGTAGAAATCCAATATTCAAGCTGTTTATTCATTTTTCCACCCAAGAACGAAAAACGAAAACTTAAACTGAATTCACGGTTTTCATGTTTTGGAAAGAAACGAAAAAGGAGCCGTTTTCTAATTTTTCTACCTTCAATATTAAATCCAAAAACGAATGATCGAATGATACACAGATTCATATAGCTGCTTCTTTCAGTGCTGATTGCTTTGTGTGTTTTAATGTTAAAATGGGGAACACTCACCTGTTCTTTCTTTCTTTCATTGTTCTTGTTCTAGGGACACGTGGAGGAGTAGATGTGAAGAATGTTCCAGCTTCTGAAGAAAACCTTTGTTCATTTACATGTTCATAAACCTGTTTAATGTTTTTGCTATGTGTGCGTTCTCTACATCTATAATAAACGAACTGAATTCAATCAAATTCGAGTCTTTCATATGTCGTTGAAAAGGTCTCTTAAATAGTTTTGGATAAATGAGGACAAGTTAAATTAGCGACGCTGCTCATATTGATCAAATGATTAAAACGAGGAACTGGTTACAGCGCACACTATGCATCCACGAGGTCGCCATGACGTAGCCACGACGTCGCAGTTATGTCTAGACTCTGCCCCGGTACCAGTTGTGTCCAGCTATTCATTAGTCTGCTTGTTTGATGAAGAAAGATGAAATGTAGTTGCAATAAATGTGTTAAGAATGCGTACACCTGCAGCAGTGGAGGACTATTATTCTGCTGCACGATACTGCAGAAGAACTGATGATGAGGAGCCGTTTTCTTATTTTTCTACCTTCAATATTAAATCCAAAAAGTGAATGATCGAATGATACAGGGATTCATATAGCTGCTTCTTTCAGTGCTGATTGCTTTGTGTGTTTTAATGTTAAAATGGGGAACACTCACCTGTTCTTTCTTTCTTTCATTGTTCTTGTTCTAGGGACACGTGGAGGAGTAGATGTGAAGAATGTTCCAGCTTCTGAAGAAAACCTTTGTTCATTTACATGTTCATAAACCTGTTTAATGTTTTTGCTATGTGTGCGTTCTCTACATCTATAATAAACGAACTGAATTCAATCAAATTCGAGTCTTTCATATGTCGTTGAAACTTAAACTGAATTCACGGTTTTCATGTTTTGGAAAGAAACGAAAAAGGAGCCGTTTTCTAATTTTTCTACCTTCAATATTAAATCCAAAAACGAATGATCGAATGATACACAGATTCATATAGCTGCTTCTTTCAGTGCTGATTGCTTTGTGTGTTTTAATGTTAAAATGGGGAACACTCACCTGTTCTTTCTTTCTTTCATTGTTCTTGTTCTAGGGACACGTGGAGGAGTAGATGTGAAGAATGTTCCAGCTTCTGAAGAAAACCTTTGTTCATTTACATGTTCATAAACCTGTTTAATGTTTTTGCTATGTGTGCGTTCTCTACATCTATAATAAACGAACTGAATTCAATCAAATTCGAGTCTTTCATATGTCGTTGAAAAGGTCTCTTAAATAGTTTTGGATAAATGAGGACAAGTTAAATTAGCGACGCTGCTCATATTGATCAAATGATTAAAACGAGGAACTGGTTACAGCGCACACTATGCATCCACGAGGTCGCCATGACGTAGCCACGACGTCGCAGTTACTTACTGGTGACGTCACAAAGTTACGTTGCGGTGACGTTTACTTCCGGTTGCCAAGTTACGCCGCCACTACGAAACTTTGGTCACCAGCTTACGTTGCAGTTACGTAACAGTTACGTAATTTTGTAATTTTGACAGCAAAACCTCCGTAAAAACCGCTGACTTGCTTAGAGCGGAATCATGACGTCATGATTTTAGTACAAAATCTAGATGACTGTAAAATGGTGCCAGCACGGAAGTATTTTGGGGAAACGTTTGTGCTCCGGGTGTTGGCTCTCTATGGAAGGCGGACGGGGCCAAAAGTCTTTAAACGGCACGCGTGAAATGTGACCGTGTCAACACGCACAATCTGCCCGCGTTAACGCAGCAATTTTGTACGCGTTTATTTGGTACGTGTAGACACGCACAGATGGACACCTTTGAACGTGTTTCTCAGCGTGCACACTCTGGCCGTGTTCAAGCATGTCATATTTTTAAAAGCAGATTTAAGTCCAGATTTACAAACATATTACTATGTTTTAGCTTTGCTTTAATTACATCTGCTGTGCTAAAGTAAATAAATAAATTAAATTAAAAAATGTTAAATTAAATGTTATATTAAGTAAATGCTAATGAACCATATTGCACAATTATTAATTGTAACATCTATTTATGTTATTGAATGTTTGTTTTAAGTTATACAGGACTATCATTTTCGAAAGTATATATAACTTTACACAGAACATATTATAACTGAATATACTTAGACATAAAAATGAATAAAATATTTATATTTCTGTAATTATATTTATAAATATAAGTAAATAGCACTATGTACACAAATGCACAGAACCATTGCACAGGGGTTCAGTGCTCGCCTGATCGGACCAGAGAGAATAAAACCCAAATTCAGATGTGCAGTTTACCCTTGCGGTGTACAAAGATGGTTTAAGTCCATTCATCACTGTATGTAAGCGTGGAAAATATAATCCATGCGTGACTTCAAAATATTATGCATATGCGTTCTTCAAAAGACAATGTGGGGAATTATTGCAGTAAAGACATAAGCAAAGTTTTATAATTAATAATTAATCATAGGTGTAATTTGCGGGTGGGACGGGTAAGATATGCCCCCACCACTTTTTCAAAGCCGTTGAAAAAAATATAGCATGCAGAAGGAACCACCTAAATTGGCTTAACGACGGAATCCAATTGGTGGGCGAATGTATAATGTCTTACTTGCGCTTCTGCAAAGTTCACTTAATTTATCAGGATTTAGTTTCAATTTAGTCTAGCTCTGTGTTTGACTCCAATTTCAAGTGATCATTACATTTAGGCTGTATTTTTTATTAAAAACGTGATCACAAATATCGATTATGTATTAATTTGGATTTTTGATTATTCTAGACATTCCGTAGCCTACTTTCAATTACTCGTTCATTAAGGACCCGGCATCGCTTAGCAATTCAATTGGCCAACAGTGAACGTACTGACACAAACTAGCCAGTTCGTAACTTACCTCGGTAGGCTACTTAATGGACAGGGTGATTATTACCTTTAACCAGGTGGTATGCACCCTGCTAGCACATAACAAAAAGTGGACTTTTTTCTATAATCATGACAACTGTAACTTGCTCCATTCATTGGTAGCCTACTTCAGTATGATCTA
>NW_015506569.1:59881-66386 GCF_001515645.1 Sinocyclocheilus grahami
ATTGCAGTAAAGACATAAGCAAAGTTTTATAATTAATAATTAATCATAGGCGTAATTTGCGGGTGGGACGGGTAAGATATGCCCCCACCACTTTTTCAAAGCCGTTGAAACAAATATAGCATGCAGAAGGAACCACCCAAATTGGCTTAACGACGGAATCCAATCGGTGGGCGAATGTATAATGAGCGTTCGCTCTTACGTGCGCTTCTGCAAAGTTCACTTAATTTATCAGGATTTAGTTTCAATTTAGTCTACCTCTGTGTTTGACTCCAATTTCAAGTGATCATTACATTTAGGCTGTATTTTTTATTAAAAACGTGATCACAAATATCGATTATGTATTAATTTGGATTTTTGATTATTCTAGACATTCCGTAGCCTACTTTCAATTACTCGTTCATTAAGGACCCGGCATCGCTTAGCAGTTCAGTTGGCCAGCAGTGAACGTACGGACACAAACTCTCCAGTTCTCTACTTACCTCGGTAGGCTACTTAATGGAGGATACAGGGGGATTATTACCTTTAACCAGGTGGTATGCACCCTGCTAGCACATAACAAAAAGTGGACTTCAGTATGATCTATCCTGGACGTGGATTTGCGGAAACACCAGACTGCACTTTAATCTTGAAATAATGATTTCAGAAGAGATCAGAACAAATCAAATATAACAATGTATTATTTGTCAGGTAAAAATGTATCATCCCAATTAAATCATTAAACAAAGAGGGGAGAAGGGGGTCATAAATGAGCAAGGAGATAAGTTCGGTCATGGGGGTGTCATTTTACCCTCTTCGGAGATCTCTCCATTGTTTTGTTGCATGCCATCTGTTCGGTTTCATAAGGAGATCATTTGGGGTCTTATATTATTATTATTATTACAGCTTCAACTGAGGATTCTTCCTCTAGCAGCTCCGTGAAACCAAGCCTGCGGGGAAGATAGTACTTGGCCGTGAAAATTCTGTCTTAAATTGTCTTATACTACGCGCTTTGAGTGCCTAGAAAAGCGCTATATAGATGTAATGAATTATTATTATTATTATGATACGCACTTGATTTAGAAAATGGCTTAGAAACATACACACTGTAACTGCCGGACCCGTTCGAGATCTAGGCTACTGTAGGCCTACCGCTGCCGTGCATGAGCTGCTGGTGTCGTGCGGATACTGTACAGTGCATTACGCATCCAGTCTCAAACGACTGTTTCTTAAGTCTGATGATGTTCCGTAAGTTAATCTATACAGTACATGCATTCAGCGTCGGCTCCACGGGGGGCCTGAGGGGGCCCGGCCCGGCCATCTCGGTCACGGTGCCCCTCACCTCTGCTGCCGTCTCCGTAGTGGGCGCCCTGATTTTAGTCGGTGAGGCAGGGAACTGCCCTGAGAAGGTGTCCCAGGCTGTTAAGTACACAGATTAAAAGCTAAATGTTTTCATTTCGTTTCGTTCTTAGCAAAAACATTTTTTTTCTGCCGGACCCGTTCGAGATCTAGGCTACTGTAGGCCTACCGCTGCCGTGCATGAGCTGCTGGTGTCGTGCGGATACTGTACAGTGCATTACGCATCCAGTCTCAAATGACTGTTTCTTAAGTCTGATGATGTTCCGTAAGTTAATTTATACAGTACATGCATTCAGCGTCAGCTCCACGGGGGGCCTGAGGGGGCCTGAGGGGGCCCGGCCCGGCTACCTCGGTCACGGTGCCCCTCACCTCTGGTGCCGTCTCCGTAGTGGGCGCCCTGATTTTAGTCGGTGAGGCAGGGAACCTCCCTGGGAAGGTGTCCCAGGCTGTTAAATAATAGCCACATCTCGAATATGGACACATTTGGATTTGTGCCTGAGAGAGGTAAGCCCAACTTTACCTTACGTTTCTTTAGAAATGAATTTGTTTTGGCATGTTTATTGCTAAGCATATATTATTATATACTGCATTTATATTTATCCATTAGAATTATATATTCTTAAATTCTTATTCTGTTAAAGAATACATAAAGCTACAACACTAGGCCTACTTAATGACACCATAAACTAAAGAAAGTATTAATATGAGGGTAAATAGATTTTAATGCCTTAAAAAATATTACAAGTTCAGAATTGCCAGAGTGTGTCGTCTTAACGCGGTCCATCCGTGCGTGTCTACACCTACCAAAGATTGCTGCGTTAACGCGAGCGTTCCGTTTAAAGACTTTTGGCCCCGTCAGCCTTCCATAGCTCTTGCTTTCCAGAGAAACGGTCAGTAACAGTTTCGTTTCTGCAGCACAGAAACCATCTGCTCCGGACCGACAGCACGCGCACAGCTCCGCTCTCTATTACTGCGCAAGGCAAGTTATGTTCAAACTTCATAAAGCTTGGGAATGCAGTGTTGTGCTGTACTCAGGAGACATGTAAACATCACCAGAGTCTCGGCGTTATTTCTGTGAAGAGCTGGTGATTGCATGAAGCTGATTGTAGTGTTGTGTTGCAGTGAACTCATCGGCTCGTGATGGACGGGTGCGCTCAGATGTCTAAATGTTTCCTGATCCTGTTTAACATCCTGTTCGCTGTGAGTATGTCTGAGATTAGATTCAGATTTATGATAAACGCATGCTATAAATGGTGTTATTCTTTTTCTGTATATATTCTGCCTGTATCTGAACGTGTTTTACTCTAGGCGCTTGATTGTGTTGCAGTGTGTGCATGTGTCAGGGTTCTGAGTTGTCTTGTCTAACTTCACATGAAACGAAACTAAAGGCATGTGCACATGTAGATGAAGCGCAGTGTGGCTGTGGTGTGTTTCTGACAGCTCTGTGTCTTGCAGCTGCTGGGGCTCGCTCTGGTGGCTCTGGGAATGTGGCTCCGCTTCGGCGCAGAGACCCGAGGATTCTTCGACATCGATCTGAACACCACACAGTTCAACATCGGTCTGTTCTGTGATGTGTGTCACTCACTGATGTTGACATGTGGTGCTGAAGCGTGACTCTGTGTCCGTGTGTGTCCGCAGGAGTGATGGTGCTGGTGGTCACCGGGGTCCTGATGCTGCTGGTGGCCATCATCGGTGACTGTGGCGCGTGTAACCACAGCAAACCAGCTCTCAGTGTGGTGAGAGAGAGCAGCACCACTAACACCTCACACTCACTCACAGAGCAGAAGCATTACAAAGCTGTGAAACTCCTTCAGGATTCAGAGCACAGGAGGACAAAACTCTCATTTGTAGACATCTTTTTTAAACAATTTGTTTTTCTGATGTTCAGTTTTCTGGCCTGCTGTCCATTCTGATCATCATTGAAATCGCAGCTGGTGTGATGGCCTTCACGTGGAGCGGACGGGTAACACACACACACACACACTCTCACACAGGTTTACATTTGTGAAAAGTGGGGACTCTCCATAGGCGTAATGGTTTTTATACTGTACAGACCGTATATTCTATTGCCCTACACCAACCCTACCCCTAAACCTACCCCTCACAGGAGACTTTTCAAAAAACTTCATTCTGTGTGATTTATAAGCTTTTGTACCCGTGGGGATCACAATTTAGGTCCCCACCATGACACGAGTCCCCATGAGTCTGTGTGTATTCAGGTTTAAGTCCCCACCAGGTTATATAAACCTGTTCACACACACACACACACACACACACACACATGTGTTTGTCTAATAGTGCTGGTTTTAAGGCAGTCGTGTGTTTGTTGTGTTGTAGGTGGCAGATGAGTTGGTGAAGTTCTACACTACCATCTACGCTCAGTATCTCAACACCAGGAGCCCTGGTCAAGCAGTTACTCTCAGATTATTCCACAACGCTGTAAGATACACACACACTCACTCACTCACTCACTCACACACACACACACACATTCACTCACACACTCACTCACTCACACACACACACTCACTCACTCACACACACACACGCGCACACACACTCACTCACTCACTCACACTCACTCACTCACTCACTCACACACACACACACACTCACTCACTCACTCACTCACTCACTCACTCACTCACTCACACACTCACTCACTCACACACTCAATCACTCAATCACTCAATCACTCACACACTCACACACTCACTCACTCACTCACTCACTCACACACTCAATCACTCAATCACTCAATCACTCAATCACTCACACACTCACTCACACACATGTGGTCTAACAGGTGTGTGTTTATGTGTCAGTTCGACTGCTGCGGTGTCGGTGGACCGATTGAGGTGTTTGTCCGAGAAACCTGTCCAGACGGCAACTTCCTGAAGCAGATCTCGTATTCTGTGAGTCACTTCCTGTTTGGCTTGCTCTTATTTCTGCCTGTGTGATGTTTGAGGAGTGCAGGTGCTCATCCGTGTGTGTGTGTGTGTGTAGAGCTGTCCCGGCGTGATCCAGGACGTCTTCAACTCGCACGCTCCGCTGGTGTTGGGAGGGTTTCTGGGGACAGCAGGAATCATGGTGAGTCCATCTGATCACACACACACGTGCTCACACCCAAACACGCTGGACTCCAGCGCTGCACGCGTGTCTTCTGACCCTCTGCGTGTGTTCATCCTCAGACGCTGGCGCTGGTGTGCAGCTTTGTCCTCAGAAGACACGTCTCACCATCTCACGCATCTCCTCCTTCATACGTGCTCCTCACCTCCTCACCATCAGTCATCTTTCCTCCTCCAGCTGCGCAGCAGATATAACCGTCTGCGTCTCTCTCTGTGTCTCTCTCTTTCGCTCTGTCTGGCAGCTGGTGGCTCTGGTGTGCAGCTCTGTTCTCTGTAAGAGTCTGAAGACGTCTCACTACTCGTCTCCTCTCATCTACTAAGTCTCAGCCTCCACTCATCTTTCTGATGGATGGATGAATGCTTTTATTGGGCAAAGGTCAAGGGAATCACGTGTGTGTGTGTGTGTGTGTGTGAGTGAGTGAGTGTGTGTGTGTGTGTGTGAGTGAGTGAGTGTGTGTGTGTGTGAGTGAGTGAGTGAGTGAGTGAGTGAGTGAGTGAGTGTGAGTGTGTGTGTGAGTGAGTGAATGAGTGAGTGAGTGTGAGTGTGTGTGAGTGTATGTGAGTGAGTGTGTGAGTGTGAGTGAGTGAGTGTGTGTGTGTGTGTGTGTGAGAGAGTGTGTCTCTGAGTTTGTGAGTTGTGCATCATCTAGAACTGAACTGAATGGCTTTAATTTCCAACTCCGTTCTTCAATCTAAACTGAGGCTGCAAACAGGATACAGAATTCTAACTGAAGTCAAATTAAAGTGGAATGAATTTCACAGAATTCGAAACGGATCTGCTGTAGTTTGTAATGCTTCATTTCATTTGTCAGCATGAATCAGTCATAAATGGGCCGTTTAGACCGTTGATTTGACCACAGTAATGTTACGGATTGTGGTGAATCAACAAAGTCATTTCTTCAGTTCTAAATTCTGTGCGACTTTGTTACGCTGTAACTCACTGTCTGTTACGATCTCATCCTGAATATTTCATTGTCTTGCTGTATGATTTAAAACTAAATGTTTCACATTTGTTTTTTATTGTAATACATTAAAGACACTTCCACAAACCCGTCACGGTCCAGTGTGTTTCATTAGAGCTGGATAGTAAGGCCCAATCCCAATTCTATTTTATACCCCTCCGTCTACCCCTTCCCCTTGTCCCTTGGAACAGAGTGTCAAGGGGTAGGGGTGAAAATATTCCCCTAAGAATTGGGACACCACTACTATACGTCACACGTCATCATGCGTCGTCTAGCTCCTGCAGTACACACACCTATACTGCTGTGCAATAGAGAACTTTGTTACGCTGTAACTCACTGTCTGTTACGATCTCATCCTGAATATTTCATTGTCTTGCTGTATGATTTAAAACTAAATGTTTCACATTTGTTTTTTATTGTAATACATTAAAGACACTTCCACAAACCCGTCACGGTCCAGTGTGTTTCATTAGAGCTGGACAGTAAGGCCCAATCCCAATTCTATTTTATACCCCTCCGTCTACCCCTTCCCCTTGTCCCTTGGAACAGAGTGTCAAGGGGTAGGGGTGAAAATATTCCCCTAAGAATTGGGACACCACTACTATACGTCACACGTCATCATGCGTCGTCTAGCTCCTGCAGTACACACACCTATACTGCTGTGCAATAGAGTCAAAAATGCTTACATTTATGTGTCTTTTAGTTCGCTCGAGATAATTCATACCCCTTCGTTTGAAGTGTGGTCCCGAAAAATCTTCATTTGAAGGGCTGTCTGGCCCTTCCCCTACCCCTCCACCCAAAAGAGAACTGAGACACAGAAAGGGGAAGGGCTAAGGGGTAGAATTGGGATTGGGCCTAAGAGGTCAGAGGTCAGGAGGAGTGATCAAACATTCACTGCTAATCATCTGTGATTGACGCACATTAGACACATGAAACACGTCTTCATGTGATGCTCTGAGAAGATCATAAGTACTGGATCCGGGGGACTGCAGTGACCACCTGATCTGGATACAGACTGGATCTGGTGGCTACGGTGACCTCGGAATAAGAAAGAAACAGACTAATATTAGCGTAGATGCC
>NW_015506569.1:67139-69993 GCF_001515645.1 Sinocyclocheilus grahami
GCCCGCAGTTGATTTTGATATTCTAGGTATTATCAAATGGCCAGAGTTTTGAGAACGCAGCGGACGTGGAGGACTATAATGCAATAAGAGCTCGTTCAAATACTGAGGTGCTAAACCATTCAGGGCTTTATAAGTAATTAGCAGGATTTTAAAATCTATAGGATGTTTAATATGTAGCCAGTGCAGTGTTGACAGAACCGGGCTAATATGCTCATACTTCCTGGTTCTAGTAAGAACTCTAGCTGCTGCATTTTGGACCCGCTGGAGTTTGTTTATTAAGCGTGCAGAACAACCACCCAATAAAGCATTACAATAATCTAACCTTGAGGTCATGAACGCATGAATTAACATTTCTGCATTTGACATTGAGAGCATAGGTCGTAATTTAGATATATTTTTGAGATGGAAAAATGCAGTTTTACAAATGCTAGAAACGTGGCTTTCTAAGGAAAGATTATCATCAAATAGCACACCTAGGTTCCTAACTGATGACGAGGAACTGACAGAGCAGCCATCGAGTGTTAGACAGTGTTCTAGGTTATTACGTGCGGAGGGTTTAGATCCGATAATTAACACCTCTGTTTTTTCTGAATTTAGCAGTAAGAAATTACTCTTCATCTAGTTTTTTTTATATCAACTATGCATTCCGTTAGTTTTGCGAATTAGTATGTTTCATCGGGCCGCGAAGAAATATAGAGCTGAGTATCATCAGCATAACAGTGAAAGCTAACACAGTTTCCTGATGATATCTCCCAAGAGTAACATGTAAAGCGTGAAGAGTAACGGTCCTAGTACTGAGCCTTGTGGTACTCCTATTAGCGAACGATACGATATCTCGTCATTCAGCACAAAAAACTGTAGCACATTTAACTGAATAAGTATTTTAAAAAGTGCAGTTTTCAAATTTAAAAACAAGTATGGTTTAAACACTTAGTTAAATATATATGATGTGTGTGTGAATGGAAGAAAAAGCAGGAGTAAATAACAACACAGGACAGAATCAAACCAGCAGCACAACACCAAAGGCCGAATAAAACAAAAACACTCACGGCGTCCAATCCAGTCACTGACCCAGTGTGATCTGATGATGCCAGACATCAAATTTAAATAAGGAATAACAAAATTAAATAAGCAATATAGGTGAACTGAATACAATGGGTATAAGTCTGATCAATAAAATAATATTGTGAAATACAAGAGAACCAAGTAAGGAAGCAGGCCGCAGATATAAATAGACTTTTAAATGTGACATAAAACATGTAATAATATATAGCTATATACATTCAAATATAACTCAACTGCGATCCCCTATGTGTGAGTTTGTGCAGTACATGCGTCTGGCTGCTAGCATTAATAGCTCTCGGTCAGTCACTGGAGCGTTCAGAGTGATCCGCTGTCAAATGTTGCAAAATAAACCAATGTAAGATTCAGACATGAGCAAGCAAACATTTAATCACTGAACTATTTATCTGGGTGAGTTGGGTGGGCCAAAAAAATAAAAAATACTAGCTCCAATCCGAACACCAAACCACACGCATAGGATTTTGGGACATCAGAAGCAGCGAAGGATAACACTTTAATACTGTATAACCCCTACAGTGCCTTCCGAACACACTGAAAACACTTATTTGGACAAACACGAGCAGGACTACTTAACTTTCATTCACTTTTACAATAAATGTTATGAATGTATTTGTTTCAGTTAATTACTAAAAAATGAGTAACTAATAATAATAATAGGAAAAGCAGGAAGTGACGCAGCGGCGTGTTCCTGTGTGTTTGTGTTGAAGTGCGGAGGGCTAGCAACAGCTGTTGTGTTCTCATGAGCTCTGGAGCCAAATGTGAACGTCTGGATGTCATTGAGAACACACACACAGAGAGAGAGAGAGAGAGAGAGAGACATGTGGCTGTTCTTCCTGCTACACAACCGAACAAAATATGAATAAATAATAATCAGTATATTTTAACATCCTGAGTCATGGATAAAATAACATGATCAGAAATATGAATAAACAATATACAGTTTTGTACTAGTTGCTGAGATTCCTTTACAAACAAAACAAAGGGGAAAAAATGGGTAGAGCAAATATAAATAGATTATCAGTTAAACAAAAAGTTATTTGGAGAAATGTGTTTTTACTCATATAGTTAAAGTCAATGGGGTTCAATGTTGTTTGGATCTCCACATTCTTCAAAATATCTACTTTTATGCTCCACAGAAGAAAGAAAGTCATACAGGTTTGTAATGATATGAGGGAGACTAAATGATGACAGAACTGTGATTTCCGGCTGAACTATTGCCTTACAGCAAAAGAAGAAAACTTGTTTAAAAACTGCTTCAGAGCCGAGAAACGTTTTTCCTCTTGCCTGCTAGAATGAGGAACAGAAACAGTGATAGTTTAGCCCTTGAGTGTGAGAAACACACAGCAGCGTTAGAACCATGTGTGTGTGTGTGTGTGTGTGTGTGTGAGTGCGAGTGCGAGTGCGAGTGTGTGCACGTTTTTGTGACAAATGAGGACATAAATGTGTATAATGACAAAGGTATGACAGGTAAAAACTTCTCAAACTTTTTCAATCACTATAGTTGATTTCCTATTTCTAAGAATTATCTAAAAAAAAAACAACAAACATCTCTTTGATTCACGATAGGCTGCAAAATGCTCAGTATCTGTCTTGTTTTCCAGTACAAACATTTTTAAATCAAGACACAATGACTTGAGGTGCAAAATGACAGACACGTGTGACAAGTGTGTGTGTGTGTCCGCGCCTCTGTGTGAGTGGGTGTGTGTGTACAAGTGTGTGTCTGTCCACGCGCACGTGTGTGTGTGTGTGTGTGTGTGTGTGTGCGTGGTTG